>NC_064809.1:95695489-95815055 GCF_023721935.1 Panthera uncia | reverse complement strand
AAACTTTAGGAAGTAAGTCATGGGGTACTATTATCAATACCTTTTATATATGAGGGAAGTGAAAAAGAGGAGAGAGTATGTGATTTGACCAAAATCCTGCAGCCAGGAGAGGCAGTACTTGTTTACAAACAATAATATGGTTTACAAACAGTAATATGCTCTTTAGCACCATTTTGTAATTCTCATACCACTATAATTCTAATTATACTATCATCTGTTCCAGTCCCACTACCAGAGTCAGTCCTAATAAAGTTATCACAATGACTGTACTCTGTGCAAAAGCAAAAGCACTTGACTTGTATTCTAACAGGTCTAAGAGCAAAGTATATACCCGTCCTCCCCTCTATGTCTTCGGGAGACCAGTGGTGTTCTCTGATGCTTACTCTGCCCATTTGAGAGAATGAAACAATATCAGATCTACCTAGCTCATATCTTTACATTAAAGGAAGAATGAGATAATGAATATAAAATATAAAATTAATATAAAATCCCCATACAAATTTAAGTAATATTAAGGTATCTCATTTCCACTAGCATTTGCTGTTAAAAGTGCAGAGTAAGATCTGAGCTATCTGCTAGAGGCATAATTTGTAACCTTATGACTGCTAATTACCCCCTCAACCTCAATTTCATCACGTGTAAAATGGAAATAAAAATTACTAACTTTATAATTTAAAGTATTTTAGGTTTTTGTAAGATGGCATATGAATGGTGGGAGGCATGTGTTAATTCCTTAATAAATGTGAGTTCTCTAATGACTTTTCTCATTGCCTTAGGTAGAATTCAGTGACCCAAGACATGAATTTTGGCTTCCTTTTTCTGTTTGTTTATTTTTTCCAATTATTTTCTATCCCTTAGTCCCTGGATCCTGGATACTTTTGGCCAAATTACAGTGTTCTCTTTTCCAATTTTGCCATAACTAAACTGGAGTGATCTTTTTAAATGGCCTTACTACTTTGGTCTTTCTGATTACATAGCCCTGCTTCATCAATTGTCTTTTGGGTTATGATTCAACCCTGAATCTTTTTGCCCACTTGCTAGGGGCTGTGCATTGTTCTTTTGTTTGAGTACATATGCCAATTTTAAACACATGTGTTTTTTTTTTTTTTTTTTAGGACAAGAAGTTTATCTTATTTTTAACTTGTGCATAGTGCTGATGGAGAGCAATTATGCCATTACTCCCCCCTTACATGGTTTAAATATTTAAAGTACTCCCAAATCTCATTTGCCAAAACTACTACTGATCTGGCTTGTTTACTAATTTAGGTCTTTCAAATATGGCAAGAATTGGGATTCTTCCTTTTCCATTTATTCTTAAATCATTGCAACATTAGTTCCAGAAGAAGCAAACTTGGATGAAGATGTAACACTTCCTGGGAAAGAACAGCATGTTCCTCTTTGCACGCCCTTTTCACTCTGGGATAGCTTTATGATATTGATGTTGCAGAGCTTCTCCAGTACTTTACTGATGAAAACATTTTCTTTTTAGAGGAATACAATTTGTCATGTACCCAATTAATTATTTTGTTGTACTTGCCATAACATTTTTTTGTTCTCTTTGTTGACCAAGACTTGAAGTTTCTCATATTCCTTTGTACACTTTTTTAGGATGGCATAGGGTTTTAGGCAAGGGCAATTTGTGACTCTTTGCATGTTCCTGTTTGTCTCTCCAGTTTGGGGGTGGGCAGCAATTTGCCCTATGATTTGAATCCTCTGATGGAACTAATAAGGCTTGTTGATTTTCACCTTGTTAAGCATTTTTTTCTTGTTGTGAGGATGGGCATAATGACTTCCAAGCTCCAAGCATTCCAGAAAGAGTTTGTTGCATTTTGTTGGTAACTAGAATTCTATGGCCTGGATATACCACATTTTGTTTAGCCATTCACCTGTTGAAGGACATCTGGGCTGTTTCTAGTTTGGGGATATTACAAAGGAACAGGCTATAAACATTTGTGCACAGGTTTTTGTGATTATAAATTTTCATTTCTCTTGGGTAAATGTCCAAGGAATGGGATTAAGGTATTCACATATTTAATATAAACAAAGACAACAACAACAAAAAAGCTGTAAATGTTTTTAAGAACAGCTGTGCCATTATACATTCTCATCAGCCGTGTATGAATGATCCAGTTTCTCCCCATCCACACCAGTATTTGGTGTTTTCACCAATTTTCTTTTTAGCCATTGTGCAAGATGCTTCATGATAGCATAGTGTGGTTCTGATTTGCATTTTTCCTAATGGCTAATGACATAACATCTTTTAATCTGTTTATTTTCCATCTGCATAACTTCATCAATGAAATGTTTCTTCATGTTTTTAGCCCATTTAGTCATTGTATTGTTTGTTTATATATATATATTTTATAAAGTATAAGAGAGTTCTTTATATGTTGTGGATATTTGTTCTTTGTTGAATATGTGTTTGCAAGTGTCCCAGTTTGAACCTGGTCTTTTCATCCTCTTGACAGAGTCTTTGCAGAGCAAAAACTTTTAATTTTAAGGAAGTCTAATTCATCAATTTTCTTCCAATGGAAGGTGTTTTTGGTGTCAGGTCTCCAAACTCTTTGCCTAGACATACATCCCCTAAATTTTCTATTTTTAAGTTCTCAATTTTTATATACTGATATGTATCTATTCCTCTGCTTCACTACAGTGACTTGATTACTTGAGCTATATAGTAAGACTTGGTATCAGGTAGAGTCATTCCTTCTACTTTATTCTTCTTTTGTAAAGACTGCTTATAATCTTTTTTTTTAAGTTATAAAAGTAATATATGAAGGCACACTTGTAAAATGTTTCAAATGACAGCAGATTTTAGTGTTTCTCAGGAGTATATTTTGGTAATTTTGGAGAAAACTCTTCCTTTTCAATCACAGAGGAGGGTGTTGGTTTCTCAAATGTGCATCCTTCTGGATGGGCTTAAGACTAATGCTTTTAGCTATACATATGGCTCAAAGGTCTAATGCTTTACATCTTTTAGCAAAATATGGCCCTGGGTGGAATTCTTCTCATAGTGTAGTGGTAGCTATAGATAGCATCATGTTGCTTTGCTTTCATCACAGCAATTCAAGATGGCTGGAAGCCTAATCTTTTGTGTGGTATGATAGGGAGAAGCTTAGAGCAATTCTGAAAGAGCAGCCTTGTGTGCAGTGTTATTCCCAGATAGTTAGAGAGAGGATTAGCCTTATCCCCACATGTTTAGTTTCCCTGGTGTCAGAAAGGCTCATCTTAAGCTGATGTTGTCCACACAAATTTGGAGATAAAGTGATTAAGCAGAAATGTCCATGAGCTATTACGTCCACAACGACATCAAATTATTCTACTCAGGAAATTCCTGGTGCTAGGAAATACGGTGTCTGTCTTGAGCTGATTTCAAGCTGGAAGTGTGCCTTACTGCCTAAGGGGGATTAAAATGACCCTCTACTGATCCATATTAGGAACTCTTTGGCAAGAAGATTGTTTCATCAAGGGGTATTGCATCCTAGAGTAGGCAGCATTTTATATAGTGGATGTTGGAGGAAAGCAGCACCTTCTATGACAGTAATTTGGGAAGATTTTATGGACAAATATGTTTTCAATAAAAATCCAAATATATATTCTCTGCTACATCGTTTGGCTTTACCAACAGCATATGCAAAGACAGGATGATATTTATTAGAGCAGAAAGTGATATAAAGGTAACATCAAGATACTTAAATCTTAATTATTTCTGCTAAGTAGCTTGTAGACAGGAAGATGCTTGAGGAAGTTATGTTTGATCCACATTACTCAAAATGGATTAGTGGAAAAGATGCCACTAGAATATAATTCACTTTATCATTTTGTCACCCCAAATCCTGCTTTCTGTGCCTCTTAGACTTGAATACCTGTTTCCTTCCTCCAGATTTGGGAAGTTCTCCATGATAATTTGTTCAAATGAACCTACTGCCCCTTGTCCCTGCTCTTGTTCTTCTGGAACTCCTATGATATGGATATTATTGTACTTTATGGAATCACTCAGATCCCTACGTCTATACTCATCATATAGTTTTATTTCCCTCTTCTTTTTCACCTTCATTATTTTCCATAATTTTATCTTCTATATCACCTATACATTCCTCTGCTTCTTCCATCCTCATTGTGATTATGTTCAGTAGCTTTTGCATCTCAGTTATAGCATTTTTTTTATTTCAGCCTGACTAATTTTTAGGTATTTTATCTCTGCAGTAAGGGTTTCTCTGGCATTTTCTATGCTTTTTTTTTTCTTTTCAAGCCAAGCTAGAATTCTTATGACTGTTCTAAATTCTTGTTCAGATATATTGCTTATATCTGTTCTAAGCAAAATCCTGGATGTGGTTTCTTGATCTTTCTTTTGGGGAGAATTCCTTCGTCTTATAATTTTTACTAGGTTTCTGTCTTTTGTGTATAATGAAAGCTTGTAATGTTTCCTGCTCCTGAGAGTAATGCTATATTAAGAAGGGGTCATAGATTGTCTAAGGTCTGGCATTCAGGAAGTGTTTCTGGTGTGTGCTGTACACATTGTGCTGTTGTGGTTTGGCTACTCTTTTCCACAGGTCAGTCCTCTGCAGTTCTTCCTTGCTTTCAGGAGGACCTTTCAGGACCTTTAACTAAGTGTGCTTTGATTTGTTAGAATAAGCTTGATTAAAAAAATAAAAATAAAAATAAAAATAAAAGCTTGATCCAAAAAAAGAGAAAAGGAACAAAACAAAAAAACTAAAAAGCTATAAACCTTACTCTAAAAGGAGAGAGAGAGAGAGAGAGAGAGAGAGAGAGAGAGAGAGAAAGAGAGAGAATTAAACAAAGCCTGGTCCTATTTCCACTAGAACTGAAGCTAACACTTCGGAGCACTCAATGATCAACAGACTTGGTGCATTCCAGGTAACTGTGTTGGTCCTTTGGGGGAGAGGCCCACTGTTTGCTATTCAGCTAGGCTCACAGCCAAACCTGCTCTGGTAAAGATGCCCCTAGAGGGTGCAGGGCAGGGGCAGGCGGGGTTTGGTGTATGTGGCTCCAGCCTCCTAGAGGGGTGGGGGAGGGGGAGGGTTCTTTGTTGCTCACTGAAGTACCACTGTGTTGGGCAGGAGGCTGGGGTGGGAATGGCTCATCCAGCTCTCTTATCTCTGGACAGGGAAGCTTGCCACAGTTCCTCTTCAGGAAAGCCTCAAAGCCAAGCAAACAGATTTCTCTCCTATGTCTCAGACTTTGTTCAGATCCTGCCCTCAACCTGTCTGTGCCCAGACTATCCACACACTGAGTGCCACAGCTCTCCTGTGTTTGATCTCTGGCATGCAGCTGGGATTCAAACCTCCAAATCTTAAAGGACCAGGCAAGGCACAGAGCTGCTCCCCCCTGCAGAGGAGAGCCTCACAGCACTGTGCCTGGCACCTTTCTGTCACATAAAAGCAGTTCAAAAGGCTGCAGGTGCATGGAGTTTATGGGGAAGCACGGAGAAAAGCTGCAACCAGGTTATGTGCCCTCTCTGTGAACTACTCTGCCCTGCTGTTGAACAGCTGCTCAAAGGTGACTGCCGGGTCTTTTATCCTTAGAGAGGCCATATACCTTCTTCCAAATGCACTTCAGGAAGGGGAACAGTTACTCTCAGTGAGACCCAAGGAATCCCCACACCACTCCCCTGTCCACTCCCGGGCTTCCCCTCCTCCCCAGGAACATTGCCACCTGCCTGTATTTACTCCAGAAAATGGTGTGGACTTCCAAAAACTCAGAATTTCAGCTCACTGTTTGCAAAAACTTGCAATAGTCGGTTCCTCCTGATTCCCCAGCCAATGGTTTTGGGGGAGAGTTTTCTTGCAGGAATCCAAGGTGCTGCTCTCTCTTCCCCTCTCTCTTTCTCTCTATGAAAGGGCTCCCTACCCTCAGTGGCACCTTGGCTTTCCTCTCCCCCAGTTCATGTCTCTGCACTTCATACCTTCCATGTTCCCTACCTTAAATTATGTAGATTGTTCTCTTAATCCTCAGTTTGATTTCCTAGGTGTTCAAAATGATTTGATATTTATCTAGGTGTATTCGAGGAAGGGGCCAACCCAGGGTCCCCCTACTACTCTGCCATCTTAACTCCTCTGAATTCCAGTTTATCAATTATTTCTTTCATGCATCATGTCTTTGGTGCTGTATCTAATAAGGTATCACCATATCCAAGGTCTTCCAAGTTTTCTCCTATATTATCTTCTAGTTTCATAGTTTTGCATTTTATATTTAGATCTATTATTTATTTTTAGTTAATTTCTGTGAAGAGTATAAAGTCTATGTCCATATCTTGGTAAGAAAAAAAAAAAGTTGGGGCACCTGGGTAGCTCAGTCGGTTAAGCATCTGACTTCGGCTCCGGTCATGATCTCCCAGTTTGTGAGTTTGAGCCCAGTGTCAGGCTCTGTGCTGACAGCTCAGAGCCTGGAGCCTGCTTCAGATTCTGTGTCTCCCTCTCTCTCTGCCCCTCCCCCACCCATGAGCGCTCTCTCTCTCTCAATAATAAATAAACGTTAAAAATTTTTTAAAAAAAGTCTGTGTCCAGAATAATTTTTTGCATGTGGATATTCAGTTGTTCCAGCACCATTTTTTAAAGAAACTGTCTTTCCTCCATTACATTGCCTTTGCTTCTTTGTCAAAGATCAGTGAATTGATTATATTTATGGAGGTCAATATTTCTTGGATCTTTATTCTGTTCCATTAATCTGTTTCTCCATTCTTTCACCAACACTCCTGTGTCTTGATTACTGTAGCTTTATAGTCTTACACATTTTTTGGAATTGATTTGCTAATATTTTGTTGAGGATTTTAGCATCTATGTTCATAAGAGATATTGGTCTATAGTTTTCTTATAATGTCTGTTTAATTTTGGTATTAGGGTACTGCTGACCTCACAGAATGAGATAGGAAGTGCCCTCTGCTTATATCCTGTGAAAGAGACTGTAGAGAATTGGTATAATTTCCTCCTTAAATGTTTGGTAGAATTCACCATCGAACACATCTGAGCCTGATGTTTTCTGTTAGAAATAATTGATTCAATTTCTTTAGTAGATATAGGCTTATTTCGGACTATTTCTTCTCCTGTGAGTTCTGGAAGGTTATGTCTTTCAAGAAATTGGCCCATTTCATTTAGGTTATCAAATTTGTAGGCATAGAGTTATTCATAGTATTTCTTTTTACACTGTTAATTTCTATGGCATCTGTAGTGATGCCCTCTCTTTCATTTTTTATATTGGTAATTTATGTCCATTCTCTTTTTTTCTTAGTTAGCTTGACTAGGGTTTATAAATTGTATTGATCTTTCAAAGATCAAGCTTTTGGTTTTATTGATTTTCTGTTTTTAATTCCATTGGTTTCTGTTAATTCCTATTATATCTTTTTTTAAATGTTTCATTGAATTTAATTTGCTGTTCCATTTCTAGTTTCCTAAAGTAGCTAAATTTTTTTTAATGTTTTTATTTATTTTTGAGACAGAGAGAGACAGAGCATGAGCAGGGGAGAGGTAGAGAGAGAGGGAGACACAGAATCTGGAGCAGGCTCCAGGCTCTGAGCTGTCAGCACAGAGCCCAATGCAGCGCTCGAACTCACAGAGTGTGAGATCATGACATGAGCTGAAGTCGGACATTTAACTGACTGAGCCACCCAGGTGCCCCTTCCTAAAGTAATCAGAGCAAACCAATTCATTGTGCCTGACATATTTTTTGGACTAAGATGAGGTAAGCATAAAAAGGGCAAGAAATTATTACAAAAGTAAAGTACAAGAGAGATGGCATACATGTATGTCCATATGTATGTGTGTGTGTGTGTACATATATATATATATATGTATATATATATATATATATATATAGTATACACACATTTAGCGAATATTGAAAAAACAAATTTCCATTTTGAAAACCTAACTATTATCACTTCTTGGCCTTTGGCTAAGATCCAGTGAAAACCAAACTATTTTCTGTTCTCCTTTGAAATGAGAATACTGGAAATTCATGGAAGCATTTTCAAAAAAGAAAAGAGCAGTGGGGATTTCTGGTTGCTTTCTTCAGTCCAGTCATCCTTGCTTCAAATTCCATCAAACCATACACTCTATTCTCTAGTTCTGGTTCTCTTCTAATAGATACATGTGGGAATTTTCAGATCTGTTCACCAAGTGCCACTTTCATCATTTTATACCTTAGTATTTAGCACTGTGCTTAAAAATAATGCCTACATTGGATCTCACAGCCATTTAATTCACTACTCAGGAGAGTAGTGTATGAAATTCACTTGATCTATCAGGATGATGATGATGATGAATAGTTTTGTTTTACTTTTCAAATTCTATAGGGTTCGCTTGATTATTTATATACTCTACATATCTTTAAAAATATCAATCAGGGGCGCCTGGGTGGCTCAGTTAGTTGAGCGTCCGACTTCGGCTCAGGTCACGATCTTGCGGTCCGTGAGTTCGAGCCCCGCATCGGGCTCTGGGCTGACGTCTCAGAGCCTGGAGCCTGCTTCTGATTCTGTGTCTCCCTCTCTCTCTCTGCCCCTCCCCCGTTCATGCTCTGTCTCTCTCTGTCTCAAAAATAAATAAACGTTAAAAAAAATTAAAAAAAATATCAATCATGCTTGCTCATTATACTGACTTTCCCCACATATTTGGTCATTTCTGTGAGTATACTTGCATTATTTACTCCAGTTCTGGTGTTTGAAAGAGCCAATCTCCACAAAGTACACTCTCATAGGCTTTAATTTAAAAACAAAAGATGTAGTAAAGTGAGTTAAAGAGAATGGCAGGTAGGTATAAGAGATCAAAGAGAAATTCCACAATGAGTCCCTTTCTTATACATGATGCATGGACAATGCTGAGTCTCTGGCTTGAACTGCAAAGTCTTAGTTTAGGGAGTATTTCTCAAAAAGCTCTCAAAATCCCTTTAAATAATCAAACCACACTTGTCAAACAGGTTGGGCTTGTTGCAAACCAGCTGTCAAGAAACTGATCTTGTGGGCCACCAGGAAAGTTTCAGGCTTAAACATCACATCATAAATCTCACTGCTCTCATCTTTCCACAAGTCAAAATCTAGACATCCAGGAGTCCAATATATGAAGACTGAATTTTTTTCAGTCCAGTTGTTAATCAGCTATAGTTACACATGACTAATATTTTATTTTGAAAGGCTTTATCCAGTGTATGCCTGCCATATAATTTTATGATAGACTGTCTCTAGATCGTGTGGAGGAAATGTGGAATGGACTACTGGACAGTGGGTTTCAGAGCCTGTGTTCTGGATATAAGACTTCTAATTTGTTTTCTGTTCCTTGACATTCAGAGCACTGTTCAGCATCTTGTATCTACTAATCCACCTATATTATCTTGTTTGGAAGTAGACACCTCTGTGGTCAATATTTGTCTCAAGACGCAGGGATGCAGGCTAGAGATGAGAGTAGCAGAGGTTGGAATGAAGTTTATCTACCTGGCAGATACTAGTGTGGTAACTTTATTGCTATGTTGTTCCTTTTGCTCCTGATGTACAGCACATCAATGTTCATCAACTTTATAACTTGAAGTTTTCCAACTTTGCATGAGCTCTTTGATGAAGAGATTTTACAATATATTTTTGGTCTCCAGATTTGTATGTGTCCACATCAAGAATTCCTTAGAATTTTGGTCCACCTAGAGTAACATTTTTGTTTGCCATTCTTTTTCCTACTTTCTTTTTTTTTACACAAATGTATATTTGGATTTCAAGAAGAAAAAAATGAAGGGAGAAAAAAAAATAATTCAGGAATTTGCAACTGAAATTTTTCTGGAATTGTCTTTTTTTATTGGAGTATATTTGACATACAATGTTATATTAGGTTTAGGTGTGCAACAACATTTCTCTATACTCACCATAAGTGCAGTTACCATCTGTCACGATTACATGATTACATGATAGCATGATTACAATATTAGCATGATTACAATAGCATATTGTAGCTATTACATGATACATAGCATGATTACAATATTATTCATTATGTTCCATATGCTGCACTTTTCATTCCTATGACTTACTTATTTTATAATTGTAAATTTGTACCTCTTAATCCCCTTCACCTATTTTGCCTTTCCCTCTGATAATAACCAGTTCATTCTCTGTATTTACAGTTTTGTTTCTGTTTGCTGTTTCTTTTTAGATTCCACATATAAGTGAAATTATACAGTATTTGTCTTTCTGTGTTTTCCTTATTTCACTTAGCATAATACTGTCTAGGTCCATCCATGTTGTGACTGGCAAGATCTCATTTTTTTTTTTTTTACTGCTGAGTAATATTCCATTGTATATATACTACATCTTCTTTATCCATTCATGGATACTTAAGTTGCTTCTGTATCTTGGCTATTGTAAGTAATGCTGCAATAAGCAAGGGTGCATATAGCTTTTTGAATTCATGTTCTAATTTTCTCTGGATAAATACCCAGTAGTGGAATTATGGATTCATATGGTATTTCTATTTTTAAAATTTTTCTCTACCTCTTTTCCATCACTTGTTATTTCTTGTCTTTTTGATACTGACCATTCTGACAGGTGTGAGGTGTAATATATCCTTGTCGTTTTGATTTGCATTTCCCTCATGATTAGTGACATTGAACAATTTTTTTCATGTGTCTGTTGGCCATCTGTATGTGTTCTTTGAAATACATATTTTGGAAAAAAGTCTATTCAAGGTTTTCTGCCCCTGTTAAAATCGAATTATTTATTGTTTTCATGTTGAATTGTGTATTGTAGAGGTTCTTCATATATTTTCGATATTATCCCCTTACAAATATACCATTTGCACATATCTTCTCCCATTCAGTAGTTGCCTTTTCATTTTGTTGATCATTTCCTTTGCTGTGCAAAGACTTTTTATTTTAGTGTAGTTCTTGCTTTGGAATTTTATATTTCTTATTATCTTTACTGTGAATACTTTCTCTACTTATCTTTTTAACCTAGCTACAGCCTTGTAATTATTTACATTCAAGGAAACATTCCCTCACTCATCACTCTATGTTAGCTTATCCTTGTATATTATTATACAGAACTTGAATTTGGCTTTCAGGGAGTTAATTTTATTATTATTATTCCTCTATAGGATTTGTAGAGGAATCTGTAATTCAATGTATTTTATCTGTTTTGGTAAATTCTCAAGTTATTACCTCAAATATAGCTTCTGTCCCTCTTTCATTTTGGAGAGATTCCAGTGGCACATATCATTTCACAGTTTTTCCAGTTGCCTCTTTCATTCTTTTTCTCTATTTTTCATCCCTTTTCCAATCTTCACTTCAATATTAATATTTCATACTTGCTTAAATTCCTGATTATCAATCTGTTTTTTCACTCTGTCCAGTATGCCATTGAGTTCACCTGTTAGATTCTTATTTTCAGCTATTGTATTATTTTAATAAATTTTATTTTATAATAGTTTCAGATTTACAAAGAAACTGCAAAAAAAAAAAAAAACAGCTCTGAGAATTTGCATATATTCCATACTTAGTTTCTCCTTTTATTACCATCTAACTTAGTACACAGTACTTTTGCTAAAATTAATAAACCAGTATTGATAAATTAAAGTCTATAATTTAATCAAATTTATTTAGCTTTTATCTAATATCATTTTTCTGTTCCAAGATCCCAATCATGACAGAACTTCACATTTAGTTGTCATATCTCCTTAGGCTATTCTTAACTGACAGCTTCTCAGACTTCCCTTGTTATTGATGATCTTGACAGTTTTGGGAAGTACTCATCAGATGTTTTCCAAATATCCTTTAATTGAGATATATCTGAGGATTTTCTTATGATTAGACTAAAGTTATGTGTTCTTAGGAATCAGACACAGAGTTAAAATGCCATTCTTATCACATTGTACCAAAGATACATACTATCAATATGACTTAGCACTGTTGATGATCTGGCTACAGTAGAGTTTGTCAGGTTCCTCTACTGTAAACTTAATCTCTTTTCCTCCTTTTCCATACTATATTCTTTGAAAGTAAATGGAGAGTTATGCATTACATCAGTGAGGGTATTTACATGAGTTATTTGGAATTCTTCTACATGACATATTTTTTCTGTTCTCCCCATTGATTTATATATTCATTTGTTTATGCATTCTAGTATTAACTCATGGATATTTATTTCATACATAGAGTCAAAACTCGGTAGTACATTATTTTGTTACTCAAAATGTCCTAGCAGTGGTTATCGTGAGCTCTTTCATTTGGTTCATGTATCTTAATGATTTACCCCATCACTGTATGTGTTTTTTTAAATGTTTCCTTACATTCTAGTATTCCATAATGCTCTAGACTCATCTTGTGTATATCCCATATGAGTCCTACAAATGGCCATTTCTTCGAGTGTCCTTGTTCCTTTTACCGGATAATTGTTGTGTTAATCTTCAGTTCAATTTCCTATGTGTTCAAAATGACTTGGTGCCAATCATGCTGCTTTCAGGGACAACACAAGCTCATGGAGTCTATGCTGCTCCGCCATCTTAACTCCAAACTCCTCCCATTGCTTATTTAAACCTTTAAAATCAACAGTAAGAATTCTAGCTACCAACATATGCAACAATTTACTTAATTGTTCAATTCCAGTGTTCACGCATCCTGATTTCAGAATTGTTAACCACACCCCTGTGAAAAGTACTTTATCAACAATAGTATGGTGTTTATGCACCGTTTCTTTTGCTGTTATTCTTAAAATTCCACTCAAATTCAGATTTAGTCAGGACCTCATTTCCCCATCCCTTGAGAAAGTTTCTTTCATGAATTTATAGTGCACTTACATTCTTTATCACTTCCTGGATTTCATCTCCTGAGTCTTAAACATTGGATACATTTTCATACCTTAAGTTAACTCTTTTTGTTGTAAGCTTCTATGAGCTTTGACAAATGCTTAATTTGTAATTAACATTACATTATCATATACAATAGTTTGACCTTCCTAAAAACGTCTCCTGTGTTTCAGCTACTCAACATCACCCTCCCTGAACCCTTGCTTTGTTTTCTGTCGTTATATAACTTTGTCTTTTCCGGAATGTCATATAATTGCAACCATATAGTATGCAGTTATTTCTGACTGGCTTATTTCAATTAGCAATAGGCATTTAAGATTCATCTGTGTCTTTTTGTGGTTTGACATAGCTCATCTTTTTTTGTTCTTGCATTGTTGTGACTTTCAGTATAATGATGAATAAGATTGGTGAGAGAGAGCATCCTTGCCTTGTTCCTGACTTAAGGGGGAAGACATCTACTTTCTCACTATTAAGTATGATGCTTACTAAAGTTTTTTCATAGATGTTTTCATTCAAGTTGACAAAGTTTCTTTCTGTGCTTAGTTTTCTGAAAGTTTTTATCATCAATGAAGGTTTGATTTTGTCAAATGCTTTTTCCCCATCCGTTGATATCATCACATAATTTTTCCTTAGACTTTTGATATAGTTGATTGCATTTATTGGTTTTCAAGTGTTGAACCAGATTTGAATAACTGGAATAAACCCACTTGAACATGGAATCAGGGAATATAATTCTTTTTCTACATTGCTGAATTCAATTTGTTAATATTTTTGTTTTAAGATTTTTGCTACATCTTTATGAAAGATATGGGTCTGTAATTTTATTTTCCTATAAGGTCTTTATGTGGTTTTGATGTTAAGGTAATTCTGGACTCATAATAATTTAGGAAGTGTTCTGTCTGCTTCTATTTTTTGGATGCAGTTGTGGAGCGCTGTGGCCATTTCTTTCTTACATGTCTGTCACAATTTACTAGTTAACTCATCTGGGCCTAGTAAGTTTTACTTGAAGTTTATTACTCAAATTCTTAAATATATGAACATTCTTTCCTATGATCTCATTCTCCTTATATGAGATTTGACAGTTTGTTTCTTTTAAGGAATCAGTCAATTTCATCTAAATTATCATATGGTGGGCATGTGGTGGACATGTGGCTGGTGATAGTGTTCTTTTATTATTATTTAATGCCCATGGTTTTGTAAGTAATGAACCTTTCTTCAATTCTGACATTTGCAATTTGTATTGTCTTTCCTGTTAGAAAGTTAGACTGGTAGAGTTTTATTAATTTGTTGATCTTTTCAAAGAACCAGGATTTGTTTCATTGATTTTTCTCTATTTTTCTTCAACTGGTTAACTTGTGCTATATATATTTTTAAAGTTTTATTTATTTAAGTAATCTCTACACTTAATGTGGGGCTGAAACTCACAACCTTGAGATCAACAGTCACATGCTTTTCTGACTGAGCCAACCAGGCAGCTCTCGTGCTGTAGTTTTATTTCTTTTCTTTTGTTTCTTTTAGGATAAAATTGTTCCTCTTTATATAGTTTCCTTAAGATATTGATTTCAGGATTTTTTTTCCTCTAATAGATGCATTTCAAGTTTACATTTCCCTCAAGTACTGTTTTTGCTGCATCCCCAAATTTTTGATAATTTGTATTTTCTTCCATCGAATTCACTACACACACACGCACACGCACACGCACACACACACACACACAGACACACACTTTACCATGGGATTTCTTTGATTCTAATGTTATTTAATGTTTGTTATTTTATTTCCACAATTTATGACTTTCCAGCTATCTTTTGTTGTCTGGTTTGATTGCATGTTGATCTAAGAACATATTTTGTATGATTTCTATTCTAAATTTAGTGAGATATGTTTCCTGGTTATAATGCAGTTGTCTGGGAGAATATTCCATGTGAGCTTGAGAAGAATGTTAATTCTGCTGTTGTGCGATAGAGTATTCTAAAAATGTCAATAACCCAGTTGATGGATAGTGCTGTTAAGGTCATGCATATTCTTACTGAGTTTTATTCTTGCTTGATCAATCAATTACTAAAGAAGGGAGTTAAATGTTCAACTGTATTATAGACTTGTTTACTTCTCAGTTATATCAGTTTTTACCTCATATATTTTGATGCTCAGTTGTGAAGTACATACATGTTTAGTATTATTATGTCTTACTGGAGAATTTTCATTTTAATAGTATGTAATGTCCTTCTATATCCCTGATAATTTTCCTGGCTTAGAAGTCTGTTTTGTTTGAAATTATTATAACTACTCACCTTTCTTGTGACTAATGTTAGCATGGGTGTCTTTCTACACCCTTTTACTTTTAATCTATTTGTCTTTATACATAAAATAAGCTTCTTAAAGACAACATATGTTGGGGTCTTTTTTTAAATCAACTCTGACAGTCTCACTTTGATTTGGTGCATTTAGACCATTCATATTTAATCATTATTGATACAGCTGGATTGAGATCTACAATGCTTGTAATTGTTGTCAATTCTTTGCATTCATTTCTTTGAATATTTTCGTCTCTCTTTTTCTTCAGTCTATAGTTTTAACTGAGCATTTTATGATTCCATTTCCTTTCCTCTCTTAGTATCACAATTGTACTTCTGTTTTAAACATTTAAAAAAAATTTTATGTTTATTTATTTTTGAGAAAGAGAGAGACAGAGTGCGAGTGAGGGAGGGGCCAAGAGAGAGGGAGACACAGAATCTGAAGCAGGCTCCAGGCTCTGAGCTATCAGCACAGAGCAGACACGGGGCTCGAACTTGTGAACTGTGAGATCATAATCTGAGCCAAAGTCTGATGCTTAACCAACTGAGCAACCCAGGCACCCCTCTCTTAAAATTTATAATGGTTGCCCTAGAGTTTGCAATATACATTTACAACTAGTCCAAATACACCTTCAAATAACACTGCACTGCTGCATGCATAGTATAGTTACCTTTATAGCAGAGTATTCCCAATCTCATAAAATGTCTTTCTTTTTACTTACCTCTGTGCTGTAACAACTCAACACATCCTTTCTACTATTACTTTGAACAGCTATCTTTTATATTAAATAAGAGTAATAGCAATAAAATATTTTATTTAACCTTCATTTATTCCTAAAGGTGCTCCTTCTTTCCTTAAGTGGATCCACATTCTGGCCTATATCATTTTTCTTCTTCCTTTAAAATGTTTAAGATTTCTTGCATGGCAGGTGTTGATGACAATGAATTCATCAGTTATTGCTCATCTGAAAAGGTCTTTGTTCACTTTGGAAGTAAATTTTGGTGGGTATTTAATTCTAGTTTGATGTTTATTTTTTCCTTTCAACATTTTAGGTATCCACTATCTTCTTACATGAATGATTTCTCACAAGAAGTCTACTGTAATTCTTATTCTACTTCCCCTATAGGTAAGATGATTACTTCCTTTGACTTCTTTCAAGATTTTGTCTTAATCTGTGTTTGTACATGACATGGCTAGATATATTTTTTTTTTGTTGTTTTATGTTGTTTGAATATTTTCTTAACATTTGCTATTAACTTGGAAAGCTTTCAGTCATTATTGTTTCAAATATTTCTTCTGCTCTATTTTCTCATTGTTCTTCTTCAGGTATTCCAGTTACATTGAATTGTATCTTTTGTAATTATTCCACAGTTCTTGAAGGCCCTATAGCTGTTTGTTGTTGTTTCTTCTTTGTCATTGTATTTCATTTGGGAAGTTTCTACTGATCAATATTCAAGCTCAATCATTTCTTCCCCCCAGCATGTCCAGTCTATTAATGGGTCCATTTACTGCATTCTTTAATTAAAATGTTTTTGATTTCTAGCATTTCCATAGTTCCACTTACATCACCTCTTTTTTGCCTGTTGCCTACTTTCCCACTAGAGCCCTTATCATCTTAATCACAATTCCCTGCCTAAATTCCTAAATCTGTGGCATCATCTCAGTCTGGTTCTGAGGTTTGCTTTGTGTCTTCAGTCTTTTTTTTTTTTTTTCATTTTGTAAGTCTTGTCATTTTTTTGTTGAAAGCTGGACATGTTTTTCAGGTGATAAAATTGAAGTAAATAGGCCTTGTTGTGAGATTTTGCTAATGTGGCTAGGAGTTCGTCTGTGTTTAATATTTTCATAGCTGTTATTAATCAGCGGCTTCAGATTACTTTTGTGTCTTTGTTTCTGTATCCCCTTTGACTTTTGGTTTCTTTAAGTACTCCCCCTAGGAGAAAGTCTAAATTTTGTGAGTCTTTCAGCAGTAATCTGCTAATCTGCGGTTACTATAATGAAGCCCTACTGGTGTGGTAGGAAGTTGTGGAAAGGGGGAAGTATTCTATAATCTTTTGATTAAATCTCTGTATTTTCCTGAGCTTGTGACTCTGGGTTGTGACCTTAATAAGTGTTTCTCTAGTGGTATAGCTTTTTTATCTCCCTTAGATGAGATAGGAAAGTTAGAGGAGACTGGAGCCCGAGTAAATCACTTCCCCTAGCTAGAACAAGAGTCTGGTAAAAATTTTTTTTTTTCCTTTGGAGAATAGGCAGTACTTATAAAGAAAATTCTTGGTGTGTTTGACAATAATTACCCTTCCCCTTAAGAGGCACAACAGGATCTTTCGAAAATATTCACCTTGAAAACATAGTGGACTTGAAAAACATGGGACTCTTTCTAAGACTATAGTCACCAGGGTTTTCTTTTTGTCATGCTAGTCTACACTGAGCTTCCAGGGATTCATTCAAACCACCACATAAGTATTCCTACACATTTATGGTTCCTGTGGCTCCTGCTGTAAGCAAGCAGCTCTTGACTGTGACTTTCTTGATTTGCTTGTCTCTCTGAATTTCAGGGTAGCAATTTGCCCTGTAATCTCAGTTATCTGATGGATTCAATAAAAGCCATTGATTTTCTTTTTGTTCTGCTTTTTCTCGTTTTAAGGATGAGAATGGCAACTTTAAAGCTCTTCTATACATGTGACAGTTGAAACCAGAGGGTTGAGCCATTAGGTTTTTAACATCTAGAATGTTAAGTTGACTTCTTTTAAGAATTTGAGGTTTATACTAATATTCTCCATTTTTTTCTATTCTTTATTTTTAATTTTTGTAATGTTTATTTTTGAGAGAGAGAGAAAGAGAGAGTGAGAGCAGGGAAAGGGCAGAGAAAGAGGGAGACACAGAATCTAAAACAGGGTCCAGTCTCCGAGCTGTCAGCACACAGCTCATCACTGGGCTTGAACCCACAAACCACAAAATCATGACCTGAGCTGAAGTCGGACACTTAACTGACTGAGCCACCCAGGCACCCTCATTTTTTTTCTATTCTTAACAACACATTAATCATATTCAGTGTAAAGTTACTATCTGATAATTGTGGTATCTAAATAATTTATTTTTGTCTTGGTTTTTGGTCATTGTTTTTGTGAAAGCATACCTCTTAATTTTTAATTCTATGCTAGATACTGTATATGAAAAATCAGAGAAGCTCTGAACGATGTTTTCTTCCTAGAAGGGGGTTAAACATTTTTCTGGAGGGCAAATAGAAGATAAGGTGATTTGCTTGCTCCCCTGGCAAATTCATTTTAGGCTGTTGTTTTCCTTCTTTTTCTTTTTTCTTTTTTTCTTTCAGGCAGAACATGTTCAACTTTGGCTTTACCTCTAGATCATAGCCCTTACCCCTAGGCTGCGCTCCTGTGAGGTCTTAACTATAACATAGCAATGTTTGCCAGTATCCTTCATCTTGGCAGGTCTTGAACTCCCACCTCTGTTTCCAGTATTGCACTGCTGATGAAATCTCTGAGCAGTTCTTTACCTTCTCAGCTGTTAATTTCTGTACAAATTGTTGCAGTATTTCTCTGAGCATGTCCATCTCAGAGGCTTACAAATATCTGAAGGGAATCTGCACACAGATACTTGGGTTCACTTCTTGTGGTTCTCTCTTCTCTGAGATTTTGTCCTACAAGCCCAAATACTGAAATTTACAGAATCTTATCTCTGAGTTATCATAAATGTCAAGTATATTAACTGGAGTCTTAAATATTCCCATTAGTTTTCATTATCCTAAACTATATATATCAGTATACATTTCTATTTGAAAATATATTCAATCAAACTGAATAATATTTGGGGGTCTTAAAAAAGCCTCATATGCAAGATACTGAAAGTATAAATCAGTCTACACAATAGTAATCAAGAGAAATGCTTGCTAATTTTAGTTTTTAACATTTTTACATTTAAAAATGAAATAATGGGTATGTTATCACTTAAAAATAAATCTAATATAAATAAATCCAATTATCTTGTATACTAATATTATATATTAATCTAATTAATATATAATTATATTAATTATGATATACTTACATCCCTTGTTATTTTAGGAATTCTGCTTGTAAACTGAGAAAGTTATTATAAAAATGTTACATAGTAGCTATGAAATATAGATTATAAATAGAAAAATTTTAAAAGCTATTTTTGCTTTACCATTTTTCATGGAGATTATATCATTAAGTGTAGTGAAATGGCACACTTTATGAAGGAATACTTATAGTGCAACATTACTGATAATTGTGTAGATTATCATATTAAATGCATTTTCTTCCATTTAATTCCCTCAAGGAAAAAAAAAGCAGATCACATGAATCTATCTGTTTTATATTTGGTTAATATTACATATTAAGCTTCATTTAGAACCCAAATTAGATTGTTATAGTAGTAAGACAGATTTATTTTAGAATGAATACACTTATTATAATGGTTATGTAATTTATTGTAAAGATATGTGTAGAGAGGAACAGAGAGAAGGAGAGAGAGAGAGGGAAGGAGAAATAATGAATTGAGAAAACGTGACTTAGCCACAATGACATGGTTAAAAAAATTCTGTTTTGCTTAAAATAAATTCTTAGATTATATTTCCTCATGGAAAAAGTAAATTAAATCTCTTAGAATTCAGTGCTTGGCCCTTACTTTTCCTTAGTTTCAAGATTTTATCTGCAAAGGGTGTAATATTGTTTATACACCTTATGTCAGCATGAAAGTTTAACCAAATGACTCATTTAAAGCAAAGGAGTCTAGTAATCACACAGAAAAATGGTCTTATCTTATTATCTTATCTTATCTCACAATCCTGAGATCAAGACCTGAGCTGAGATTAAGAGTTGGATGCTTAAATGACTGAGCCACCCAGGCGCCCCCAGATACCTATTTTAAATGTCAGTCTAAATTTCTCATTTTACAGTTCTAAAATGATTAGCTATTCCAAAAACTGCTATAATTTATAATTGCATATTTACACACACACACACACGTACACACACATGCACAGACTTGAATTATTGCTTTTTTTGGGTAACTGGGACATTTTCTGAAACAAAGGCTAGTATTTTGCCATAATTAGACTTTGTGCACAGAAGTATTAGATTTTTTTTTTTGCAATTTTTCAGGCATTTTTTTTTTCTTTCCAAATGGTTAACTGGAGGTAACTGAAGAAAAAAAGAAGTGTCCTTTGTCAGTGTTAGGTGGATTACTACTTTATGGGAATGAAGCTATAATTAGGGCAACATAAAACCTGCAAAAGAACAATGGTAAAAAAACTAAAGAACATTCTTTAGGAGTTCAAAGTGTAGACTAAAATGGCTAGATATTAACATTATCTGCTGTGTTGTCAGAAAATATTCCTTATTCACTTTGACAATAACAAACTTAAAAAGAAGCTTAATTAAGGGCTTATCAGAGGTATTACCTCTCTTTTTTCATATAATTATTATTTTCCAAGTCTATTTTAATTACTAGATTTCAAACAATAAAATTTAGGAATAGAAAATTGATCTGAGGATAAGGGATTTTCACATAGACCTAAACTCACACACACATACACACAAAAAAACCATTTTTAGTCACTGACAAGAATCAATCATTTTATAATTATCATATTTGGTTTTTGTGATTTTTGCCTTGTTTTGTTTAAAAATATAAAACGTTCTATATGGTTAACTCTATTTAATAATATTTCCATTGAATATAATCTTAGGTACTATTATGACTCCTTACAGGCAATAGATATTATGAATTTAGCATATATGTTTTCAATCTATTTTTGTTACTTTTTTAATATGATAGATTAGGTTTGCATGTTACATTTGTGTAAATGTTATCAGAGTATATCATTCTTCAATTTATTATGTTATTAAACAATATGTGTTTGGGGTCTACATGTATTGAGAGAGAGAGTGACAGAAGGAAAGAAAGAGATAGACAGATGGATAGATAGAGGTATATCTAATCTATTCTTTTCTATGATCATATAGTTTCTACTCTTAGATGTATAACCTATATATATTATACTGTGTCCTATGGATACTGCTTTAACAGAATACAGATGGAATTTATTTAATTTTTTTTTTTTATTTTGGTTAGTGAGTGTATTCAGTTCATATGATTACTTATACCTTTTTTTTTAAAATTTCCTTGTTCTCTGAGTTTTGTTTACAACATATTTCCTTCTGTTCATTTTCTTATTCTAAGTATTTTTTAGTTTCTCTCTGTAGGTTAAGAGCTTATTTATTCTATGCTTTCTCATTAGAGGCCTAGGATGAAATATTTGATGTATATTTTATACTTGTGTATATGCATCTGTTTAAAATTAAATTAATTTATATTTTAGCCTCTTTCTGGACACTTCAGGGGTTTTACTGTTGCCTGAATTTCCTAAAAACTGCCTTCTACATTTTTATTAATCTCTTTTAGCCCTGTTAATTTCTAAATGCATTAAAAATGTTATTATTATGTGTAATCCTCTGGCTAAAATTATTTACCTACCTTTTTGCTCACTATTACAATCTTGTAATATTGTAATTACACTATTACAAGAGTGTA
Source organism: Panthera uncia (assembly GCF_023721935.1). Lineage (NCBI taxonomy): Eukaryota > Metazoa > Chordata > Mammalia > Carnivora > Felidae > Panthera > Panthera uncia. The sequence goes on along the minus strand of NC_064809.1, from coordinate 95,793,393 downwards.
TTTACACTCTTTACATAATACATATTTACATATTTACATAATACATACTTTACATAATACATAATTACATATTTACATAATATTGTAATCAATATTACAAGAGTAACTATTGTAATCTCACTATTACAAGAATCCCAATTCTTTCCCTTAGTTACTTTTGTTTTTCCTGCCAAGGTCTTTATTTTTCCTGCATACTTAGAGTTTAGCTTGGTGGTGAATACTTGATTGGCAGTATTTTTAATATGTACTTTGAAGATATTGGTTTTTTTTTCTGTATTTTATGCTAAGAAATCTGCTTAATTTTGAATGGTGTAACTTTGGACACACTTAGATTTCTAATCTTATAGCTTTTAAATTCTCTTCTTAAATTTTGAGATTACAGTTTCATAAAAATATACTTAATATTTATTTTTAAATCTTTTTATTATCTCTTTAGTTCTGGGAAATTATCAGCTATCATTTCATGAAATATCTCCTCTTCCACATTCTTCCATTCCATTATTCTGCTATTCTTCTATTCACTATTCTGTGAATACAAATAGATTTATATTGGATTTTCTAAATCTATCGTGTTACATACCTCTGAAACTTTATCAAATCAATTTACTTATTTAGACTCATTCTATTATAATTTGAATTGTTTTGCACCTTTTCATTCATTTGGTTCTCTTAAAATCTGCTTTACTTGTTTCAAAAATCTTTATCCTTTTCTGGATTCCATCTCTTATTTTATTTGTTTGAACATTTGGAACACACTACATACTTAATTTAAGTTTCTTTAAAATTTTTCCATTGTCTTTAGTGCCTTGGCTTATAATTTTCCTACTGTGGACCTGTCAACAGTCTCCCTTTCTTGGACCTCATTGTGTATCTTATATTCTAATTTCTTTTCTTAAAATTTTTTTTAACGTTTATTTATTTTTGAGACAGAGAGAGACAGACCATGAATGGGGGAGGGTCAGAGAGAGGGAGACACAGAATCTGAAACAGGCTCCAGGCTCTGAGCTGTCAGCACAGAGCCCGACGCGGGGCTCGAACTCACGGACGGGGCGAGATCATGACCTGAGCCAGAGTCGGCGGCTCAACCGACTAAGCCACCCAGGCGCCCCTCTGATTTCTTAGACCACCCTCAATGAGATAAATCTGGACTCCTAAAAGTTCCAGGAATTTTAGACCATGCCATGAGACAGGTTTTTTGTACTTCTGCCTTGTACTTAAGAGATTTCACCAGTTTTGGACAAATCTTACAACAGTTTACAAGCTCAGGGTCCTTGCCCTGAATAGCTTGTGTAAATATAGCCTCAAAACTTTACCATATGCAACCTTGAATAAATTTCTGTCTGTTTCTGCTCAAAGTCTGGTGCAGACAGTTTAAGTCTTACAGTAATGCTAAGCAAGCAGGTGACTTTTAGATCTATACATGGGGTCCAGGGAGTTTGTCCTTGATTTTCAACCTTTTGTAGACAGCTCCTTTACACGAGGTACAAATTCTTCCAATATCAGTCCCATGATTTTACATGCCTTCAACATCCTTTTGGCACCAAAATTTATGGATTGTTATCTTATCCAATAATTAATAACATATGTCAGAACTGAAAGGAAGAATCACCCATCAACTCAACCTGACAAACAGAAGTAAGGTTCATAAAAATTTACTTTTTATATTTTCATTCGAAATAAATCTTTACAGTCAAATAATTACTTGGGAAATATTCCTATTCACAATAAACATATGAATTTCAGTTATATTTCCAGTCTTTGTATATACTGCAGATGCAATTTCAGAGGTATGTTGGTAAAGAAAACTTATTTCTCCTAGAAATTAATATAGTATGAAAATAAATGTGGAAAGGAACGCAATAAGAGGACCTATATTGAAAAACAAATTTACTTGTATTTACTTATGGCTTAGTATCTTAGATTTACTTCTAGAATAGATGAGATATAAATGTTACTGTTATTTGAAAACTGTTCTTGAATTAATAAGCTCACTTAAACCATAAAGACTAAGTCTACTTGCTTCAAGGTCAGCTACATACATTATCTATCTTTTGAACCAAAAGAAATGCTGGTTTTCCCATAGTAGTTATGAGAAAGAGCATAGTAAGTTCATCCGTATCATGGAGCAGAGGTGAAATCAGAGAAATCTATTCATTATAGCTGTCCATAAATTAAATTTAGTTAATTTCCAACATACAAAAGTATATACATATGTATATATATGTATATATATATATACATACATATATACATATATATATGTGTATATATATATATACATACATATATACACATATATATATGTATATATATATTTGTGTGTGTGCCATGTGTTCATGCCACTTCTCAATGTAAATTTAACCAATAGATTTATAAGGTAAATTTAGTTAATTTTGTCTGTTCAACATCATATTGAAAACAGGATGAAATCAAATTTGGAACATAGTTTTGTTGTTAATATAGCTCACTTTGAACAGAGGCATTTTTGGATTTTCAAATATTAGTTTCATGATTCATGGCAATGACCTTAAGGCATTGGTTCTGAAATGAACTACATATCATTTCTCTTTTGTAATAGTTGGGCAATTAGCATGGCTTAAAGGTAAAAATAATCATGAAACATAATTCACACAGTAAGAATACAGAAAAGAAATGCATGAACTATATCCAAAACTTTAAATTTAACACTTCTAAAGAATGTGTGGTTTTACACTATGTAAACCTTATGCATTTAAAACTTTATATTTCCTCTTATGCATATTAAATAAGTGACAAGATACTAATTAGTTATTGTGAATTCCCTCAAATATTTAAGGATTGAACTAAAATTGCTACACCAATCAATGTAGTTGACAATATTATTTGAGGAACTAGGATGTATGAGGCATGTATTATTTATTTTTTAAAATTTACTTATTTATTTTGACAGAGAGAGAGAGAGCACAAGTGGGAGAGGGACAGAGAGAGGGAGAGAGAGAGAGAGAGAGAGAATCCCAAGCAAGAGAGAGAGAGAGAGAGAGAGAGAGAGAGAGAATCCCAAGCAGGCCCAGCACTGTCAGCACAGAGCCCAATGCGGGGCTCAGTCTCATGAAATGTGAGATCATGACCTGAGCCAACAAGAGTCAGACACTGAACTGACTGAGCCACCCAGGCATCCAAAGGTATGTGTTATTAATTGGACATAAAAAGTTTTATCAGGGGGCGCCTGGGTGGCGCAGTCGGCTAAGCGTCCGACTTCAGCCAGGTCACGATCTCGCGGTCCGTGTGAGTTCGAGCCCCGCGTCAGGCTCTGGGCTGATGGCTCAGAGCCTGGAGCCTGTTTCCGATTCTGTGTCTCCCTCTCTCTCTGCCCCTCCCCCGTTCATGCTCTGTCTCTCTCTGTGCCAAAAATAAATAAAAAAAAAACGTTGAAAAAAAATAAAAAGTTTTATCAGACATAATTCCTACCCTCAATGAGATTAAATCTGGAAAGGAGCTCTCTGAGGAAGTATGAATAAATACCTACACACAGTTAAAATAATTAATTGCTAGAATAAAATGAAGATATAAGAAAACAAATAATAATATGATATGGGAAAGGAGAATGAAATAATTTGGGAAATGAGAGTGTACAGGCCATATGGATTGAAAAGGGATGAAGAAAAGGGAGAGAAATGTTATGTAATTAAAAAAATGGGAAATGAAACTAAATAAATGAGAATTGAGACAAAGTAAGTATAGGAAAAAAATGAGCGAAATGTGAGCTGGGCTTCTGGAAAAGTGATTTATTCATTGAAATTTTTTATTTTATTTATAATCTGAGGATTTATTCCAACATGAAGATATCCTTGGCAAATTCATAAAGTACATTTTACTATTTTGGGACAAATAAATCATTATTATTTTGCAATGCAACAGTGTATTTAGCATTGACAATCTTTGATGTACTAAACTTTTATAGACGTAGAGCTCTTGACAAATAGTAGTATTTCCTTTATCTTTTATAATGATTTTAAATCCATAGTTGTAAGTTGCAAGTAACCTAGGTATATCAAATAAAGCAATCCTTATATAAAAGCAGGAAAAAAATCCCAAAAAGTTAAGATATCTCAACAATCTGATATAGCTATGGGATGCTTTATGTTTTTGTTTTTTTGAATCTGATAAAAATTATTAGTCATAATCTTTTATTTCCTTTGACAAAATAATATAGAACAATTTTCTCAATTCTCTCCCTGAAGACAATTTAACAAAAAGGAATGAAATATGTGATAGAAAGAGTTTAAAAAAAAGCATCTTAAAATATCCAAGAGTTATCAAGATAGTGAAAAAACTGAGCCAAAATTTAAGAGAGTATATACAAGACCACCGAGAAGTAGGCCCAGAACTCAAAATGCTTTCTACAAGGCATTAAGATTTCTGATTTTTTTTTACATACCATGTAAAACAAATAGTAAAAAATAAAAGCAAATAAAGAAAGGACTAAGATAGCAAACCAGGAGAGAATTAGAAATAGATCTACAACGACTTCAGTTTTAGATTTATTAGCTACAAAGTAAACACACACATATACACACACACATTTTACCAGTCTTGGAGATTAAAAAAAGACTTGAAGATTTAACAGGAAATGAGAAACTATGAAATGTGACATGGTAGATTTGTGTAAGAGCCAAATAGAAATCCTTGAAGAAAAAAAAAAAAAATCTATACATTAACCAACGGTAGCAGCAAAAAAGAAGATATTGCTAAGTAGTTTTCAAAAGCAGATTTTCTATCTAAGAGCAGGTTAGAAATACCTGGAGAACTAGCCAACTGGAAAATAGATCTGAAAAAGCACTTAAAATACAGTATTGAGAGATAAGAAGACTCAAATTAGAGAGTAGGGGATAAGAAAACAGTAAATACAGTGAGACATTCTAAAATCCATATCACTGGAGTCTCAGAGGAAGTGGATAGAAGGAATAGTTCAAAAGCAATATTTGAAGATAATAGTTGAGCGTTTTTCAGAACTAATAAAGTCAAAAGTCCAGAGTGTCAAGAAGTCCAGTACGTTATTAGCATGAAAAATAAGATAAATACACTTGGAAAACTGTTTGGTATCTTCTCAAACTGAACATAAGCATATTCTATGGCCTAGTGATCTTGTTTCCAGTTTATACCATAAACATAAATGCATATGTACATAAAAATATGTGTAAAAAGACTCATAGCAGCTTTATTTATATTATCCCCAAGTTAGAAGCAACCCAAATGTCTATCACAGAATAGGATATGTACTGTGGATTTTTCAGTGAATGCAAAGTAGAAAATTACGCAGCAATGAAAAGGAACAAAAGATTATATCTTTCATATATAATCTTCTGTAAGAGAGGACAATCATAAGGGGTTCTACACTGCATGATTCCATTTCTATAAATTTTAAAAAAACAGGGGAAAGTAAAAACTGTCTTACAAGTCAGAATAATAATTATGTTTTTGGAGGGGGTTTGAGAGAGAGTATAAGAGAAGTTTCTAATGGGTGTAAAGTTTTGATCTGGCTTGTGATTAAATAGACAAACTGTACAAAATTTTATAGAGCTATATACTAAAGATTTGTGAATTTTATTACAAGTATGCCATATTACATAAAATAAAATCTTGTTATTAAAATTGGTAAAGCTATTGAAAAGAGGAAAAAGATAATACATAACATTTTCACAAAGAATGTGGATAGGGAAAGCTTTCTTAAGTAAGAAACATAGAGGGGTGTCTGAATGGCTCTGTTGGTTGAGCATCCAACTGGTTTTGGCTCCGGTCATGATCCCAGGGTACTGGGATTGAGCCCCATGTCAGGCTCTGTGCTGAGCATGGAGCCTACTTAATTTCTCTCTCATGCACACTCATGCTGTCTCCCTAAAAAAATCAATAAAATAGAAAAATAGAAAACTTATGATACAGAAAGAAATTGACAAATTAATCTATGTCTAAGTCAGGAGCTTCTTTTTACCTGAAGTGATTCATGAGTAATCCATATCTAGAATATAGAAAACTTCTCCTTAATGAGGAAAAAAAAAAACTCCTGAAAACTCATGTCTTTAAAAAAATTTTAATGTTTTTATTTATTTTTGAGACAGAGAGACAGCATGAGCTGGGGAGGGGCAGAGAGAGATGGAGACACAGAGTACGAAGCAGGCTCCAGGCTCTGATCTGTTAGAACAAAATCCTAAGTGGGGTCTGAACTCAGAAATGAGATCATGACCTGAGCCAAAGTCAGCCAAACCAACTGAGCCACCCAGGCTCCCCTGAAAACTCATTTTAAAAATTGGCAAAATTCATGAATAAGGACTTCAGGGAAAAAATATAAATGGCAACAACAGCATCATATGGAAAGCTGGGCAACACCTTTAATAATCGTAGAGAAAATCTGGCAACTCCATGTGTTGGAAAACTTGTGGCATAATGGCAATTTTCATACACTACTGTTTTTTGTATACATTTTGATACCATTTTGAAAACCTGTTTTGAATTATCTGCTGCACCTAAAGATGTGCACATCCAATGAACAATTTCACTTTTGGAAGAAATGGCAAGAAGAGGCACATCAGGACTCATGCATAGAGATGCTGACAACAGCATTGTTCCTAATTGTCCTACACTAGAAGTGACTGGTCATCTCTATTAGACTAGATAAACTAATTGTGTTATATTTATAAAATGTAACATTATCTAGCAAAGAAGCTAAACTAACTAAGCTAAATCCAACACCATTAGTGAATCTTAGAAAAAATTGAGCAAAATAAACACACTAAAAAATATGTTCACTATGATTTTATTGCTGTAAAGTACATAAATAGGACAAACTCTGTTCCATTGTGATGCACACGTAGGAGGTAAAACTAGAAAGAAAATCATGGAGTTGATTACCATAAAAGTCAAGATAATATTAACCTCAAGTGGGGAGAGAGGAAATGTAATTGTCCAGAGACACATGGAGTTGACAGGAATGTTCTCTATATTAACCTAAATTCTGGTTACATTTATGGTCACTTTATAATTATTCATTCATTCATACTGTATATTTATGTTGTCTTGGCATATATGACATGTTTATATTTTATAATGAAATACAAAGACCATTGATGCATATATATAAGTTGAGTGCAAATAATATCTGATGAACATTAGCACTAATTAATAAACTAAATTCAATGGGCAAAAAGCTCAGTTCTGTGTCATTATAACAACTGTCTCAACTTGACTAAAGCAGTAAATCTGATTGTTGTTAAGCCAGAAACTTTCCCATTCTAAAATCATTTGACATAAACACAAGCTGATTCAAATTTTTTTTGGTAAGGTTTCAAAGGACAGGCATAAAGAGCCAGAAATCCTTTTAATGTAATTAGGTAAAGATTGCAATTCTTGTGCTAAATATAAATGCATACATCATATTTGAAAAAAAAAGCTAGACACATAGAGAAGAATTAATTCAGAGGGAAAATACTTATTTCAGTCCCAAGTTTTCCCTAAATTAATTTATTTCTTTGAAACTCTGTTTCTAATTTTTTTAAAATTACCCAAATGCAATCACTAGGGTTACATTAGAAAAACATTCATCATTTGCAATATCAAGTATATCTTCAGTATACACTCTACCCTGAATATGTCCACTATGAACACATAGTGTTGACACTGTCAGTCTTCTGAAGGAGTTTGGGGGAAAACCTGAGGGTCAGTCATTCAACCACATTTTGATAACCACCATAGTATAGTAATAGCTATCTTTAATATCTTCAATCTCCTCTCATATTTATATTCCTCGAGCAATAAAGAAGGTTCAAAATGGGGAAATATGAGGGAAATTTTTAGAATGATGGGAATGTTCTAAAACTGAATTATGGTGATGATTCCACAATCGTAAATTTACTAAAATTCACTGAATTAAAAACATACTTGGTGAATGTTACAGAATGTAGATTATGCCTTAATGAACCTATAAAAATGGTGGAATATAATCTCATTTTTCCTTTGTAAAATCTTCATGTAGTGTTCTTGCTTTGCGATTTTACATTTATTATAACTTGTGACTTATTTGAAACTTTGATTTTAGAAGAGGTGGAACAGTGTAAGAAACCCAGACTCTTGCTTGACCTTGAATTCATGGATTTAATTCCAAATACCTCTCTAGCTACTGTATAAGACTGTGTTTATTAAAAAAAAAAAAAAAAAAAAAAAAAAAAAGGCGGAGGGACACCTGGGTGGCTCAGTCAGTCAAGTCTCTGACTTCGGCTCAGGTCATGATCTCACGGTTCATGAGTTCAAGCCCCACTTTGTGCTCTGTGCTGACAGCTCAGAGCCTGGAGCCTGTTTCAGATTCATCTCCTTCTCTCTCTGCCCCTTCCCTGCTCACGTTCTGCCTCGCTCCCTCTGAAAAAAAAAAAAAAAAAAAGATTGTGTTTGCTTCCTCTTCTGTAAAAAGGAGAAAATTATAGCACCTAACCTAATGACTTACTCTAAGTATTAACTGAGTTAATGTGTCTAGATGTGCTTAGAGTAGTGTCATTTCTTGGTAAGCACTATGTAAGCGTTAGCTATTTCCATATGCTGAATTAAAGAGTCAGTTAAATGTTGAAATTGAAGATACAAAAGCAAAATAATTTATAGAGAAAGATATGAGAGAAGGGAAATAAAAGGGAATGTGTTAATCTTCTTACAGTTAATAAATCTTATCCTTGAGGTAAGACATCAATAAGCAATAACTAAAATTAATTCAGGTTTATTTGTAAGTGATGCATTGATGAATGATAATGTTAGTAATTAGCAAGAAGAAGGAAATTCAATTATTTTGGCTATTTCTGTTACTGTTCTACAATAGGTAAAATCATTTGAAAAAAACAAAAATATCACCTGAAGTAATAAGGGTTGGAGAGTTGAGATTATTAATGACTTGCCATGGCAGTTGATGAGAAGTGAAGAGAGATGCTAAATAGGAATACCTAACAGGAAAACCAAATGGTAACTGGAATCCAGCTGAAGTTGTAGACTATAATTTGTTTTCAAAAATTTTTAAGATTTTATTTTTAAGTAAGATCTACACCCAATGTGAGGCTTGAACTTATAACCTCAATATCAAGAGTCATATGTTCTGCCAGCCAGGTGCCCCTAATTATTTTTCAGTGTTAATGGAAGTATATTCCTTTGACAATCTCAATAGGCAATATGACATATTTTACTAAAATTGATCCTCTTACTAATTATTAAAACAAGTTTTAACAGTGTACAACAGCCATTATGATTGTCTGTCATCTATTCCTTGTGAAATAATTATTCTAAGTCATTCATGATAATTTCCTCAACTTTGCCAGTGTTTAACTTAGAGATAGCCGAGTTTAATGTTAGGCAATGAAATGCAACCGGATGTTCGCTTTGGACTTTTAAGGAAGTGAATTCAGCCTTTGACAGCGGATGTGAAAAAAGATGCTTATTATTCCAGTTTCTGTTAGCAGACACTTCATGTTTATGAGAGACTCATCCTCAGGATGAATCTAGTTTGTGGTAGTAGAAATAACCTTGGGTTTTCATAAAATCCTATAAAAACCAAATCAAACATTACAGAAGATTGGCCTAAATCTAGACTGCTTATTATGTAAGTTCATATATTTTCTCATTTCTAAATACAATTTAAGTTGTGGTTTCCATTACAGTGAAATAATTCAACCCCATACAAAATAGGTATCTGGAAATATTCTTCAGACATTCATTATAAAGAAAAAAAATAAATAAAGAAGAAAAATATTTTATTTAAGATAGGATTAATATTATAATTACATATGTAGTTGAATTTACATTTAATCATCATTATGTAATCACTTTATCTGCAAAGTATGGGTTCCTCCCTAGGAATATCCTAAAGTAGCTACAAGAATGATTGGAATTCAAAGCATCTGAGCAAAATTTAATTGTGCAAATTCACGTTTGACTAAAAGTAGTTTTTAGTGTGCATATAGATCATAAAAATGATGTCATTGAAACAATCTTATAAATAAAAGAATAAAAATTTCAGAAAATATATCCAATAATGTGGTAAGAAACTAGTATTTGCTTCTGTCCTATTTCTGGCATTGCTATCTAATAGAAATTCACCAAATAAAGTGTTTGATGTGACTGTATTCGTTTGAATCATTGCAATGACTCTGGATTATAAATGGCTTACAAATTACAGGAGAAGGTTTACATTCTCCTAACTGCATTTTACTTTTTTTTTGTCTTGACTTATAGGCAATCTTCTTAGCATACCTCATTACATTATTCTCAGCGTACATTAATCTCACCACTTTTAAAAATAAACACATGCCAGACCTTTCACATTGATTGTACCTGAAGCAACTCTTCTGAAATTGTCCCTTTAAACATCTTTTATTCTTGGGTATAATTAGAAGAAAGAAAAAGTGAACATAAAGCTAAATTCAGTTCTTATATTTTAATACAACAACATCCAAGTACTCTAACAGAAATGTCCTATAATTTCTTCTTAAATAAATGATAAGAAGTATACTAGAACATGTCATTTGTGAGCCTAATCTTTCATACACTCTAAATATGTGCATGGGCTAGAAACACATTGAGTTCAGAACTCATCATAGTGTTATTCCCTCAGAGAATGGAAAGGTGAAGTCTCACTCAGCACAGTTTTACCAAGCCAAAAAAAAAAAAAAAATCAGCATTAAATGCAATTTCTTCCAAAATCATATGAGGCTCTTTCATTCTAGGAAATCACTCAGGCTTGACAGCAAGAAAACACTTTTAAATTGGAAAAGCCTTTAGTTTTCAAACTTTTCCTCTGGTTCTTATTTCCCTTTTACATTCTGAGGTCAGTAATGTTCCACTCAACTACACTCCTCAGAGGTTTTGCGCACCGTATTTCCCACTTGAGTGCCATCTAGAAGGAAATGTTAATCTATCTCTACTTTAAGAAAATTATCGCTCTCTGATTGATGTAAATTATTAGATGGAACTACAGGCAATTATCAACATTCGGCAGTTTTACTTCACAAAATCAGTATGTTCGGATGGATCAAACTAACATCAAAATGTTGAGAATTTTTTTTCATCTCAGAAAAAGGTGATCTAATACAGTCAACAATAGAAGTTCATTTTCTTCTTAATTTGTAATGTTTCTGAGATTTTAACTTCCCTAGCTTTAGCCTTCTCTGCTATGTAGTATGGATAGTCATTACTTTGCCCTAATATTATTTTCCTCTTTGCTAATCTCAGGGACTATTTTAAATCTCAGTTTGGTTATGAAAATAGTATTATTGGAATAAGCAGTTTTAATAAGGGGATTTAAGCTTATATATTTCTGGCAGAAACTGGGGAAGTAAAAAGGTAAATTTAGAGCCGAAGGACTGGAAAAAGAGTTATCAATGATGTTGGCTGAAGCATAGGCTGAAGAGGATGGGAAAGAAGCCACAGACCATAGGGACTTTTGACAAGCTTTCTTCTGTTTTCCCCAGAACTGCAAGTCAGAAAGGTGCTAAGACATTATGTCTGAGTACCTAAGTGACTATCACTCCACTTCTACTTTCCTAATTTCACTCAATTTCCTTTTAATGAGAAACACTGACTTGTGTTAATACAGGGAAGGAGATTCCACTGAAAGCATGTCTTAGTCTTAGAAAGCAGTCATGGTAATTCCAAGAGGACTAATTCTAAGGTGACTAATGACAATTTGCCACAGACACAGAAGCCTCAGATTCATGTAAGCATAAGCGACCACTCAGAGATTTTCATCTCCAGGGGACTAATGCTTTTCCCAGAAAACTTAATAAAGTAAATTTATCACTGAGATACACCATACCCAATCTCTCTCTCTCTTTTCCTCCGTCTCTCTCTCTCTCTCTCTCTCTCTCTCTCTCACACACACACACACACACACACAGGACTCAAAGATCTTGCCAATAAACTAAGTGGAAATGATTTCCTTAGCTCTTTAGAACATATTGACCCCTTTTGGCCCACAGCCATAATTAGTAAAGTAATCGATAGGAATTAAAGTGTATGGCAGGCTTAATGACAGAACATCTCTCTTTGCGCTCTGAAAGAAAGTTGGTCTACCTTATCAGTCTTTATATGAATAATAATACATCTGTTCATTTCTGAGCCCCTCTATTCCTTTTTCTTTCTTAGAATTTATTTAAATTCAAGTGAGTTAACATATAGTGTACTACTGTTCAGAAGCAGAATTTAGTGATTCATCACGTAAGTATAACACTCAGTGCTCACCACAGCAAGTGCCCTCCTTAATATCCGTCACCTATTTAGCTCAGCCCCCCCTCCCTTCTAGCAACCCACAGTTTGTTCTCTAGAGTTAAGACTCTATGGTTTGTGAGGCCCAATATTCTTATTAGAGGATTAGTTATGTATCCATGCATTAAAGCCACACCCCATTAGGTCTCCAAGTCACCTAGTAACTAATAATGTAATCAAATACAAATGACTATGGAATTACAAAAAAAAAAAAAAAAAAAAAATCCCATGTAAGAGTTCTTTCCAAAGAGACAAGATCTTGTTTACAAAATATTGGGTTATAATTATTACACCAAATAGTTCTTATCATTTGGAGAAAACTGGTTATTTGGGAAATGCATGAGAAATATGTGAAAATAAGGTGTTCCTTATTGTGACTTTATTTTAAAGTAATTTAATACATTATTTCTTTAGAATTTTATTTAAAAATAAAAGTTTGTCACCAATTTTTACATACCGAATTATCATTTTCCTAGAGGATATCTTTTTCTTTCTTTCTTTTTTTTTTTTAACAACCTTCAGAAATAAATGTATCTGACTGTAATCTAAGTTAAAGTGAAAGGACATCTTGTGAATCTTGTAAATGTATTGTCATTTAAAAAACAGGAAGCCACAAAACAGTGGAGACCTAACAGTGTCCATGAATGTAGTACTCATCTTAAGATTACTGCAATATTACATAAAGAGCATGAGAAGGTGGGATTCCAAAGAAGAGCAATTATCACTAGACTGGGAGGCCTGAGAATGATATTCAGACAGACAACAGAGATAGGGAAGATAGGAACATCGTGTCAGAGGTGAAGGAAAGATCTTAGAGCTTAGAAAATTGGCAAAATAAAATACAACGTTCTAGCTACTGAAGAATGAAATGAGTTGATGGTTTTGAGGAAAAGAGAGTCAAAGGAAAAGATGAAAGCTTACTTTTGCAATTGTACCCCAAAGACATTTTCATGTTTTTCCTGGCAACCTTTATTTGCTAACTATGGGAAAAGCAGAAAGACAATAATACTTTGTCTATTTTTTTCTCATGTGAGACAGCTTGTTGGCTTCCTTGAAATGTAAATTAATAAAATTTATTACTTAATTACTAGTTTTGATTTTATAACTTTAACCAGAGATCAGTGTCCTTACAATATGGAATTTCATCAGTTCCTAATATGAGAATATAAAATTTTTCATTTTTGAAGAGTCTTACTTTAAAATGTCTCAAGGCATTTCGATTGAAATGTTGGTGATTTCTATTAGTATTGAAATACAGAATTAGGTAGGTTACACTGTATTTAATTGAAGTTAGAAATATCTGTACTTGAATATTTTCATTTTAGAATAGATTTAGATTTACAGAAAAGTTGCAGAGACAGTAACAAGTTACTGTATTTTCCACACAAAGCTTCTTTTATTATACATTCATATGTTATATTTGTCAAAATTGACAAACTGATGTTGATACATTATTTAACTGAAGTCTAGACTTTATATGTACTTTATTTCTATAGTGTTGACCTAATCTCCTTTTTCTTTTCAAGGATCCCATCTAAAATACTATATGATGTTGTGTTGTCATGCCTACTTAGGCCCTCGCCTGTCACAGTTTCTTAGATGTTGTTTTTGAAGACCTTGATAGTTTTAAAGATTACTGAACAGGTATTTTGTAGAATTCCTTCATTTGGATTTGTCTGATATTTTTCTCATGGTAAGACTCGGGTAATATATACTTAAATATTATTGATCAAGAAATTTTAATTTATTTTATTTTTTTAATGTTTATTTTAATTTTTGAGTGAGTGAGAGAGAGAGAGAGAGAGAGAGAAAGAGAAAGAGAGTCAGGGAGGGGCAGAGAGGGAGACACAGAATCTGAAGCAGGCTCCAGGCTCCAAGCTGACTGTCAGCCCAGAGCCCAATGCAGGGTTTGAACCCATGAGCCATGAGATCATGACCTGAGCCAAAGTCAGACGCTCTACAGACTGAGCCACCCAGACACCCCTAGATTAAGACAATTTTACAATTATCACTCAAAAATTATAATCTAGGAAACAAATGCACATTTGTAGAGAATGGAATGGAAATATATATATTTATATATTATATAATACATATCTCATATCAATATATAGAATCCAAAGGGCAGATTTTCAACCTTTTTGAAACTTCAATACATATGCATATACTTTCCATTGTGCCTCAGTAAACATACACACGTACAAAACTAAAAAAAATCATATAGTCTATTTTAAAAAATTGTAATCCAGTAAATTCATTTTACAATCCATTAATATAGCATGATTTGCAGTTTTAATAGACTGAGGAAACCAAATACAGCCTTGTCTTCCTTCTTTCTCCTTCATAGCTTTGGAGAGCACGTGACTGAATAAAGACAGAAGGAAAAAAAGGAGAAAAAAATATTGGAGAGATGATATAATATCCAATAATATAAAGTTCCCTAAAGAATTTCTTTACATATGTTGGAAACACAAAAGACTAAGTGAGAAGAAAATAAATACATGTTTTGGTGATTTTCATAATGGCCATTACAGTTAAATTAGGTGAATCAAGAATAAAGAAGTTAATTGCATGGATAAAGGTTGTACAGTAAGTCAGCAGTAAAGAGGGATATAAAAACCAGGCATCTGTCCCCTGCAGTCACTATGACACACTTCCTACAAATAGTTGATTTAACAGTAAATTGCATTGTCTTTAATACTTATTACATAGGTCCGCATTTTCACTATAAAAAAAGAAAATGAGTATAGGGATTTCACAGCTATGTACAAATGATTTTGGTTCTCAATTTCATTTCTCTATTGTATATGAAAAAATTGCAAGAATCATGTAAAAATGCCCTTTGTTTCAAGTGACTTGCACTATAGCAGTCCCCACAGCACATTCCCACACTTGAGCTAAAAGGTAATATTACAGGGATCATTTCCAAATGGAGAGAAAAATAAGAGAAGACTCTTCCATCCTGAGTCCCATTAGGAAGTGAGGCTCAGAAGCATGTTTTCTTAACACTTCGTTTGCATAAAGAGGTGGACACACACCTAGGGAACATTTTCAAAATGGGCAAAGGTGGCAGGGGTGTATCAAGTGAATGGAGTATGGTCTAGGCATGTGAGGAGTTCTAATACAGGCACTTGGGGAATCTTATGAATTCAGTTCTTGTTTAGGAGTCAAAAGAGTAGCTCATTAGTAACATTTTTGAATGCCAGAAGAGAGATGTGGGTTCGGTTCCCAGTGTCAGTAGCTACTTCTTCAGGCTATTTGGCACACATTATGCAGCAGGAGTTGTCTGGGAAAAAAAAAAAAAAAAAAAAAAGCTGGAGGCCAGGAAGTATGACATGTTGCTCATCGACAATTCTGTTAGCCAAGAAATGATCTGCATGTTGATGGGCCCTCTGATTAGCTATTCATGATGAGATACACTGTTAACAGTGCATGTATATGCATAAAGCAAGAGGGGTAAAGTTAAATGTAGGAAATAGATGGCACAAATGCCCTTTGTACTTGGCCATTTCAAGGTAAAACTAAGGGTGATTTATCTTGTCTAAGTGCAGGTAAGAAATAATTACAGCTATTCAAGCCACTAAATTATCTATTCTTTATTCATATAAATAAAATAAAGTCCTAATAAAAAAACAAACTGGTATATTGACTTCCTCTTGGCTAATTTTTAAAAGTGTTCTTTGGATTAGTTACTATATTATAAATTTTCAGTGTCGGTAGCTTTATATGTGACTTAGTATTCCTTCTAATGCTGATGACTTCAAATTTTTAAAAACATTTTGATGGTGTTTTTCCATATTAAAACAAGCTTGCTAGAACAAAGTACTAGAATCTTTAAACGAGCCTTTATTATATTTATAAACAACATAACCGCAAAGAGAGAAAATGGAACAAAAGAATAAAAGGAAATTTTCAATAAGGCATGACAGCATTCTGACCCATGACTAAAAGTGTGCTGAAGTCAGTTGTTTATGATCTTTATTTAATTAATCCTTAAAGGAGACCTAAAGTTAAGTGCAAAACTTTGAGTAAATATGTCTTTGTGCTTTTTTTTTCATGAAGTAAAGGTGCATACTTTTCATAGCATTTTTAAAGCAATGTTAAGTGGATCCATGGCCAAATGTTGCCAAAATTCCCTTCTCCCTCCGAAAATATCAAGTTCATATGAGTTTTGCCAAACATTTTTTTTTAATTTATTTTGAGAGACAGAGAGAGAGAGCGAGAGAGAGAGCATAAGTAAGGTAGGGGGAGAGAGAGAGAGAGAGAGAGAGAGAGAGAAAGAATCCCAAGCAGGTTTCACACTGTTAATGCAGAGCCTGAGGAGGGGCTCAAACTCACAAATCATGAGATCATGACCTGAGCTGAAGTCAGATGATTAACAGACTGAGCTGAAGTCAGATGCTTAACAGACTGCTTAACACCCAGGTGCCCCAAGTTTTGCCGAGTTTTTTAAAAACTAGATCCTCTATACCTTATGCAAATTGTTTCAGAAAATGAAAGTGAAGGAAATATATCTGACTTATTTAGGGTGCCAGTTTAAACATGAGCCTATAAGTAAATAAAGGGAGTGTAAAAAAAGATAATTACAGACTAGTATTTCTTCAGATTCAATATCTAAAACAAAACATTTCTGCCTACATTTCAATAGTATAAAATTAATGTAAGACTAGCTTCTGTAATAGATAAAACTCCAAATCGCTGTTGTTTAATACATGGAGTTTTATTTATTTTTACTCAGATAAAGGTAGTGGTAGGGATAGATGGTGAGGTACTCTGCATAAGCAGTCATTAAAGAACCCAGATTCTGCCATCTTCAACAGGTAGCTTCTTCTAAAGTCCTGGTGGGTATGATTGACTTCCAGCCAACAGATGGTGAAAAAGAGAGATTATAACTCAGGGGGCAGAGAAGGGAGAAATTATTCAATGAATGATGTTGCAAAAATTGTTTATCAATATCAAAAAATGAAGTTAAATCCTTACATAATACCTAAAGCAAAATCAATTACTATGAGAATATTGGATTACTTTATTTATTAAAAAAAATTTTTTTTACATTTATTTTTTTGAGAGACATAGAAAGACAGAGCACAAGTTGGGTAGGGGCAGAGAGAAGGAGACACAGAATTCGAAGCAGGCTCCAGGCTCCAAGCTGTCAGCACAGAGCCCGATGCAGGGCGTGAACTCACAAACTGAGATCATGACCTGAGCTGAAGTCGGACATTCAACCAACTGAGCCACCCAGACGCCCCGGATTACTTTTAAATTAGATCCCAGTTGCTTAAGACCCAGGTCGGGAAACTGAATGCAAACCAATTCCACTGTATTCTACTGGTCAAGCGATCACAGACACCAGGTTCAAAAGGAAGGGACATAGACCACTCACCTAGATGAGAAAAATGCCAAAGAATTTTGGTCCATATTTGAAAACTGCTACAAGTGTTTCCTGATTTGGGGGCCTACATTTTACTGTTTACAAGGAGGAACAGTGCTTAAATGAGAGGAGATAGAAGAAAGCAACAAATGAGTAGAGACAAGGGTGCAATATATAAAACATGCATATCTCATAATAATGACTATCTTTATCAAAATGTTTTTTAAAACTGTTTTCATATTTTACTTTTGAGAAAAATCTGAAATATTAGTCATATATAAAACACAGTTATTAGCAAAACAGTCTAATGTACTTTGATAGAATAATTTCTCACTTCTAATTGCTATTTGTTGTTTTAAATAAGTCACTTTGGCAAAATTTCCACCAGGATGCATCCATAACAATATTTTTACCATTATAAATTAAATAAACAGATAACAAATTATTTTACATTTCAAACATAAAGTATATTAAACAGAGGAGAATGTACATTTTGTTACCCTGGGCAACATATACCCTTTGCTTGATTATTTATTTAAGTTTGACAGCTACTTCAAATCAGAAATTTGAGGATACACATAGAAGACAAAATATAGAGGAAAGCTATTTCCTTGTTTACCATTCTATGCATGCTAGAATAAGCATTAAAAAATTTTAAAAAATAATAAAAAAAAAGAACCAAACAAGAGAGCAGGCCTCCCTTTGGTAAAACCTTCTGAGCTGAAGAGATTGTCAATTTCATGCTTTATCATAATGTACTATAAAAATCCAAGGAATATGTACACTGTAGCTTGCATATAAAAAATAAACAATATGTTCTATTTTCTAATAGAAAAGGGCATCAAAAGACATTTCTTTTCAAAAAAAAATTTTTTAACGTTTATTTATTTTTGAGACAGAGAGAGAGACAGAGCATGAACAGGGGAGGAGCAGAGAGAGAGGGAGACACAGAATCTGAAACAGGCTCCAGGCTCTGAGCTGTCAGCACAGAGCCCGACGCAGGGCTCGAACCCACGGACCGTGAGATCATGACCTGAGCCGAAGTCGGACGCTTAACCGACCAAGCCATCCAGGCGCCCCCGAGAGACATTTCATTAATGACAATATTAAAAGAGACTTAGGCACTATTTTCCCCCCTCTGAGAGGTCATCTGAATTTTGTCTGTGTTACATAGGTACTATTTTTATTTGGTTTTATCATCTATTCTATAACTTATATAATTATTTATTAGATTTATAAGTTATTTGTTGAAAGTTTATGTGAGCTACATAAATGATCTCCCAATCATTTTGCTATATGTTGGAATAGTTTGTGTAATGGTGGCATTTTTTTTGTTTAAATTTTGGTGAAATTTTCCAGTGATGCCATCTGGTCATAAAGTGAACATTGTGGAGATTGTTTTAATTATTGATTAAGATACTTTAATAATATAAATGTTTTGAAATGTTGAAGTTTTCTATGAATTTGCCCATTTCACTTCGATCTTCAGATTTATTGAAATAAAGTTGGTGTAATACCCTCTTAGTTACTTTTTTAATGCTTATAAAGAGGAATGTCTAAATGCAGCATTCATTTATGATATTGAATATCTGTGCTTTATATCTCTTTTTATTTCTTAATCAACCTCAACAGATGTTTACCACCATTCATCAGAGAACCACCTTCTGACAATTTTTACACTCTCAATCTTAAATTTCTCAGTCACAAAGCAGAGAAAAGGGGTCAAGATAAGTGTCTCCTTCAAGACTCAAAGACTCTAAAAAGTATGTTAAATTTGGGGTAGGTTTACGTTAATCGAGTTCCATATTTTGTAGTTAGATGAAATTTCTTCAAGAGTTTTGTCCTCAATTGTTTTCTGCACATCTATTTTATTGCACATTATTGTAGGAGATTTTCACCATTTTGTTGGTTTCATTTTTCCAGAGCTGCGTGAATCTGCCTTCTAACTGTTTTCCAAATGCCTTTTTAAGACAAAGCTTAAGCATTTTTTTTCTCACACGAGTAATACGGGTTGAGTGGCAGAATATGGTATCCAGAGAATATGTGACAAAAGATAGGTACAGGTAAGTAGTTGATATCGGGGACTTTACAAGAGGGGTATCAGTATATCACCAAAAGTCAGGACAGTGGAGCATGGCAAGGAACAATTTAGGAGCTGTCACTACTTAGAGATCCAGATAAATAAGCTAAAACAAAAACAAACAAACAAACAAACAAAACACCAGGAAATGGCAGGGTGACAAACATTAGGTGACTAATTGCAGTCTCCAGAAGATGGGACTATAGGAATTGACAAGGGAGAAAAGCAGGGTTCAGACTTGAGGGACTGGAGAAGTTCTAAGACAGGCAATTTAAGACGGAACATTGGCACAGGAAACCGGGTACAATTACCTGTTAAAGACCCATTTCCAGAAACAAAGCAGAAGCATAATTTCTTGGTTTGGCTTGTATGGTCAAAGCCAGACTGGTAGCAATGACAACTTGTTGCTGACCATCTGGCAGTGAATTAAGTCCTTGCTGGCAAGGGAGAGTTATGGGTTTAGAAGCAAGGGCAGGGTTGAGCTTAATGCCAGAAAGTCTGGCAAAAGGGAGGTAGCCAGATCCTGATGCTGTGGACATTTGGCCCCTTTCATATGCATTTCTTTTATTTGTTTTTAATTATGTTTTAAATTAGGGACATTGGAAATTTCTCGTAATAGATCTTCTATTATTAAGAAGAACATATTATATGTAAAATACTCTGTTCCTTACCAAGCATTATTAACAGTAAATTAAACCCAAGACAATTTTTTTAAAGAAATGTTAATGTTTATTCATTTTTGAGAGGGAGAGGCACAGAGCATGAACAGAGGAGGGGCAGAGAGAGAAGGAGACACAGAATCCGAAGTAAGGTCCCGGCTCTGAGCTGTCAGCACAGAGCCCAATGGGGGCTTGAACTCATAAGCTGTGAGATCATTACCTGAGCCAAAGTGGGACACTCAACCATCTCAGCCACCCAGGTTCCCCAAACTTAAGACAATTTGATTTTTCAAAGCTTACAATGTCTACTTCACAGGAAGTTAACTCTTAAAATGTTTATCCCATCCATTTCAAATTGAGGGTCACATCTTCCAAATCAAGAAATACAATCTTTAAACTTGAAATATTGCCGTTACTCAAACGTCATATTTAAAATGCTCATTTTAAAGGGGAAAAAACCTGTCAAAAATTGTTCAATAATACTTTCAAGAAATATATTTTTTCACTCTTTTACAGAGACTTTATTATTAAATCAGTCTGCCAAAGCATATTTTTACCTATTTTATTGTCTATTCACAAATTGGTACCGATATTGATGTCAACCCTTTCTTATACAACACTACTTTTTGGAAAATTTTGGTAGATTATTTTATAAATACTAACTTTAAAGCATGCACTGTTTTTTTTTACAATCTAGAATGCAAAGCAGAGTGTTGGATAGGGTGGGGTAGTGACTAGAATATCATTTTTATTTCTATTCCTCAAAGCTCCTATTCCAAATAAAATGCTGTTAGTCTCTTTCAGTTTTTGCACGAGCCTGTTGACTTTGCAATCTGAAAGCTCTTGATCTTTAATGATCTGTAACACATCTGTATGCATAATACTGTCTTCCAAACTCCTCAACAATACAAAAACATTAGGCACGTATCATGGAGCTCTTTTAATACATTTTCCATGCAACAGTGCTTTTCCAAAATGCAACCCATTTTTGCATAAAAAATAAGATTTTACTGTGTGAGAATAATCAGGTAGTTATGCTGAACTAATGAGCTTTTTCTCTTTCTGACAGTCTTCAGACACAGTAATTGGGGAATTTAGCCATTCCTTAGATGCAGGAATGATGAGTTTTCTACCTTTAGTCATCATGAAAGATTTCCTTACAGTAGAATATGCTGGCCAGGCAAGCTCATTAACAAGCAACACTCCAATTCATTGATTGCATTATATGAAATAATAGGTTGTCTGCCTATTCATTCATATAAAATCATTCGTTAAGACTGAGCCACTCTGCATGTAATGTAAATGGATTGTGCCTACTTGCCACTGTTATTTTTATTACATAATGAATCTGAAAAGATACATTATTTTTCTTCTTTTTATAGGAAGCAAAATTTAAAAATTAAAAAAAAAAGATCACAGGGAAGTGATAATGTACTAGGCTGGGACAACTTGGTTTTATTTCTTTAGAGGAAATATGTTTACTATAATTTGGAACCTGGTTTTAAGAATCCTATTGTCATAATTTTTAGACATTCCATCTCTCTGTTTATCTCACGTCCTGTGTTCCAGAATTTCATCTTGATGCTTCATAATCATACAAATCCCTTTTCTGCATTCTGAAAGGAATATTCAATTCAAAAAGGGAGAGGAAGGATTTGTGAAATTCATTTAAACTAAGAGCATATTTATTTAGCACCAAAGGGCAACATTCTTATTATGAAAATATGTTTTATTTTTTCCCCCAATACGACAAACAAGCTAGTGAGAAGGTGGCAAATCTTCCACCTTTGGCTATTTTTCTCTGAAGCTCTGGCTTATTTCTTACACTACTGTGGAAACAGCCATCGGTTTCCCATTTCTTTCCCTCTGTCAATTTTGCTTCTTTCCATAGTTCTCTATATTCATGATCAAAGAAATGAAAGCTTGAGGGTTTCCTGTGTGTACCCAACATCAGAAATGCAAGTAAATGACTAATTTTTAAGGAGACTCTAAGCCTTACCATCCAAACTATGTTTATGAGATTTAAAACTAATTATTTTTAAGTAATTCTGATTCTTATAGAGGTATACTTGGACAATAAAACAAAAACAAAAAACAAACAAACACAAAAACGAAAACAACCACAGCAAAAAAAAAAAAAAAAAAAAAAAACAACAAAAAACAAAAACCCAGCTGTGCCTTGTTTTTTTTTTCTCTTCATTGTCTGGCTTGTTTGGAGCTCCCAGAAAATAAGATTAAATTGATAAAAAGCTTGAGAGGAAGCATAATTAACGGAAAAAATTAACAAATGAAAACAATGATGTGCCTGTTTAGCAACAGCCAACAAAACAACTGCAATAACAAGAAAGAGGAAAGAAAGAGAGAAAGAAAGAAAGGAAGAAAGAAAGAAAGAAAGGAAGGAAGGAAGGAAGAGAAGGAGGGAGGAAGGAAGAAAGAAAGGAAGAGGTGTATCGAAAACATGTTTTCTGCAAGCTAAGTGTGCAAAAGGTTGGCTTTTTAACAGCTATTGAATTCACTCTGGGACTGAAGCATTAAATCATTCTAACCCCATCTGTCAGACAATCAGGAAATCTTTACATTTTAGCTGGGTCTTTAACACAGGGACCTAGGTACTCACAAGTTGCTTTCTTATAGTATAAAGTTTAACGCACTGTATAGCACATCGGTGAAAACTGGCCACGACTGACATGGAATTGGCAGACACTTTCTGGGGCTCCCGGTGCCAACAAGATGTCTTTGCTAGGTGAAAACAAATAAGAACCAATTCTTTTTCCAGCCTGCAGAGATAAAAGTTTCCTGGGAATTGCTGAGTGTTACATTGCTGTCCTAAAACCCTTCATTTTGTGCTCTTGTTCTGAGTTGTGTTTTTGTTGTAATTGGCTCCCTGCCTAGGAACTTGCTGTGTGCTGCTGGGTTAACCATGATGGGCAAGTGGTGTGAGGAACCACCAGTTGATTTGGCAGTAGCCCAGTGGAGTTGGGGATTACCTTTACCACAAAAGGATGGTACACATATTTGGAAGGCAAGGTGGTATTTTATCCCCGGCCCCTCTCACCACTTCACTCCCCTGTTAAATTGGTCTCTGTTTTCTCAGCCTTCCACTTCTCACCTTTCTCTAGATACACATCCAACTGCCATTCCGTAAGCTTACGCTTTATCAGCTCCAACCGTGTAAAAAACAATCAATGCAACCATCTTGGGGAGAGGGGGTATTCAACAGAATCAAAGTCTTTATTGACTGTCTGGCACACATTTAGAAAATGTCTCCTTAAATCCCATAGATAAGACTATGGAATGTTTTAGCATTAGCATTCAAGACCTATGAAATAAAAGGAAAAGGGGTTAGCTGAAGGTTTCTATTCATTCACAAATATATGTCATTAACACTGTCAGAATACTCTTATTTTATTCATAAATATTTCATTGAGGAGATTTTTATTGAACCTCCACTGTATTCCAAGCACTAAGGATATAGGAGTGGACCAGAGACAAAGACTTGTTCTCATGGAGCTTATCGATGAGTGGGAAAGGCAAAAAGGCAAAAAAAAAAAAAAAACAAAAAAAAAAAACGATGAGTGGGAAAGGCAGATATATATGTCATGTAATGATAAGTGTTAAGAAGGAATATAAATCAGGTTAAAGAGATATTCAGGGAAAAGGGTGGTGCTATTTAGACCAAGGTGGTTAAGTAATGCTCATCTGAATCAAATACAGAAGTGAATTTGTGCAAATTGAATGGTATTTATCCATTCATTCAGCATGTATTTATTGACTGCCTAGAATAATGCAGAGCAAGTATTGTATTTAGTGTTTAAGCTATGCTATGTACATTCTTCAGGCATTAGTTGTTGCCATTCTGGCATAACATAGAGATTAAGATCTTAGGTTTTGATATCACGCATCCATGTTTGCAGCTCACTGTAGTATGATGTGTAATTTAATGAGAAATTAATTTCTTTAAATCTGTTCTCTCAAGGGCACCTGGGTGGCTCAGTCAGTTAAGCGTCCGACTTCGGCACAGGTCATGATATCACAGTTTGTGAGTTTGAGCCCTGCGTCGGGCTCTGTGCTGACAGCTAGAAGCCTGGGGCCTGTCTTCGAATTCTGTGTCTCCCTCCCTCTCTCTCTCTCTGCCCCTCCCTGCTTGTGCTGTCTCTCTCTCTTTCTCTCAAAAATAAATAAAACATTAAAAAAATTAAAAAAATCTGTTCTCTCATATATAAAATAACATCTATCCCATTGACTTGTATAATTGAAACAACAAATGAGAAGCACGTAGCATAATTCTTAGAGCACAGCTTATAATTATTGAATATTAGTTATTCAAAGTGTTAAAATCAATGTACACCCAAATCTGTCAAATCAAAAATATCAGTCACATAACCATGGGAGCACTGTTTTTAATGTTATTAAAGCCTTCTGCTTATTTTACTGGTAGCATTTTTAAAGTGAATAGTTACAAAGTATGATATGAAAAAAATGACAGGAGCTGTTACTTTTCTACAAATGAAAACAAGTTAATTATAAGGCCTCATTTTCAAGATATTAGTTCAAAGTAACTCAACTACTTTCAGAATTCTCTATACCTTTTTCTCTAGGTGTTCTATGTTTAAGAGCAGGGGCAGAATGTCCTAGATCATCCTGCCACAAGGAAGGAGAATAGAGTCTATATTTTTTTGCTGAAATATCTACACATTCTGCCAATCTTTGGTCATCAAGGTCTTCAGACTGAGTCCTTGTCACAACCTCAGATCCTGTTGACACTTTTGACCCCATCTTAAGGTAGATAGAGTCCTCAACTGCTTTCCTTGCACTACCCAGGACACTTAACCTGCTGTTAGCCCCTGACTTCATGCTGGACAGAACATGGGTAAAAGGTTTACACTCTTCCTATATTACAGACTCAGAAGGGAGACCGAAGTCCATACCCAGGGCTTTTCCTATACTCTCAGGGTGTTTATATTGAGTACTTCCAGACTTATGCAGGATTTGGGCCTCTAGATAGGGCAGGTGTGATGACTCCTTCTCAAACAACTCTCTCTAAATCATTCCTATCCTAAAATCACTTTTAACTTAGGCCAGTGGTTCTCAAGCATGCATTAGCCATAGATTGCAGAGCTCTACCCCTGGAGTTTCTGATTGAGAAGGTCCTGACAGAGCCTGATAACTTGAATTTCTAGTAAGTTTCCAGGTGATGTTGATACTGATGGTCCAGGACTGTACTTGGGAAACCAGTGACCCAGATGAATCCCTACCTTCTTTTGGGCTGGAACATCATTATCATGTTGAATTTGCCATTCTTTATATTTTATAATATAAACTGTATTTCTCAGTCTTTCAAAATTGACTTTTAACATTTGAAGCTGAACTCTTGGAATTCTAGAAAAACATTTTCTCTCTCACCAAAGTACAGTTCTTACAAATCAAAAGTACTTTGTCTTTCAGGACAGTGGTTTCCTCTTTTCCCCTTACTATATTTTGTATCTATTTCAAACTAAGATTAATGAAATGAAATACCAGGAGGAAGATGAGGTGTTTTTTTTTTTTTTTCTAATTTCAAATGTACTTTTTGGTTTAGAAAAAAACAATACATCTGCATGTATTTTAAAAAGTATCTACTGTTTAAGTATTCTTTATTTTAGCCTTCTGATTGCTAAATATGACTGAGTCACATAACAGTCTTCCAAACTCTGGAGGTATCATACTGTTACACAATTATGTTCTGTTAAATAACGCTTATGCAGATTACAAGTACTTAGCTAAGTTAATATGAGCAACCATTTACAATCTGTTATATTTTGCTTATGGTAATTTTTAAGAGATTATGTTGGATGCACAAATAAGCTAGCTGAACCTGCTAAATGAAAGTGCATGCACTTAATCCTTTTTCTCTTACTGCATTTAAATTAGACCATAAGAACTGCTTTCTTTTTAAAGCATATCCCTGAGTTGAAATGAACACCTTGGCCATTGCATGCCTAATATATGCATACAAATATATACATATGTATACACCCACATATTTCGGTAAAGTGTGATGAGACAAAACTAGATATAGCACACATGCACAAGAACTAGGTAATATAATCTTAATAAAACAATGTATTATTCAAACTTTCAATTTTTATGGCCTCAAGCAGACTAGACAATTTACTTGCTCTAAATTTTTAATCATCTTCTTTTGAGTAAATTAACTGGGTTTTAATTATAAAGTCTCTATTTCAATTATTTGTATTAGGTATGGGATTAGGTGCGTGGGATTAGGTGTGTTGTGTGTGTGTGTGTGTGTCTGTGTGTGTGTGTGTGTTTGGTTGTTTTTCAGACAGGCTCACTATTCAAAATCCATGGGGTGTGTATCCTACATGGATATGCTCCTCAACCTGTAACGGCCCTGGGTTTTAATATGGCATTTACACCTTATATGGTATATAAACATAGTTAACACACTTTAATATATGAAACTGACTATGGTAGTGGAATATGAAGCTAAAAGGGCCAATACATTTTCTGAGGAAGACATTTTGAAAGCTGTCCTTTGCTTAGCAGGTGAGGTTGCTACTTTCAAGCATGCCTTTGTGTTTGGAGCTCTACCTTTGTTTATTAGTCTCTATAATATAGATCTGTAGAGACTTTTTTTTTCTCAAAATGGTATCAGTCTGTATCTGATTCCTCCCTGCCAGCTGCCTGTTCCTATTTTTGTTTATTTCAAGCAATCAACAACTCTCTTACATTTCTACAGGCTGTGTTTCTGTGGTCCAGTCTTTCTTTTGGCTGGAAAATATACTAGCTTCATTTGACAGCAGGTCTAGCAAGCATGCTTATAATACCAATTGATGCATTCTGGTCCAGGATTTTGATAATTTCGACTCCATTTTGCTAATTGAAGACAACATTAACATAATGCTTGCCAATAAATCCTAGCCAAATACTGAATAAAGGGAGTGATAGCGTTCAAGGACTCTCTAAGCTTTGTACATACATTATTATTCTTAGACTCTCTGTTAAACTTCATTGTTTCCCATGGGTACCATTTATGCTGGAGAGCTATTATTTTGCCTGCCCAACAAACACTGCCTTTTCATTTGGTAAAGGCACCTTGCCTTTGTTTTAGAAGATAAGTCTTTTCACAATCTTAATCCATTGATTTGAGGGAGGCTGATTCAATCTTGAACTTCAGCAATATATGTGACCCATATGTGGCCATTTATGGCACTTTAATTTCTTCGCTAAACTCAATATCTCAGCTGGAACAGTGAGACCCTTACATGTGGATTTTACTGTCAATAGAAAAAGGAAGTATATTTATTTGTTTTCAAATAGGTATCTAAAGTGATACAATATCATCTTAGTGTCACCGGTTATCACTTGGCATTATTTGTGACTGAGTATAGCTGCCTAGAATAAAGTCAACAAATATAAAAGCAAAACAGTAGTGAAGAGTTACCTTTACAGAACTCTTTTCGAATAGCACATTTGAACATCTATCAACCCATACCTAAAACTGCTTCTACTCTTAGACTTCTCTGTTATGTCAGCCAAACACTCCATTTTTTGCTTGCATCAACTTGTACTGGGTTTGGCCACCCACAACTAAACCATATCATAAAGTTAACTGATGAAAACATTAACCCTAATTCCAAACACTGGCATTGATAACAAAAACAAGAAAAACATTATAGAACCATAAAATTTAGGATAAAGCCAATGAATTACCTTATGAAAATTAGTAAATATTTGCCTTATTAGCATTAACACCTAACATTTCATCTGTAGGACTACTAAGAAGCCATTAGATGTGATATGCATGTGCACGCAAATATGAGCTTATTTTTCCCCATTTTCTTTTCATTTTTGGTTGTCTCCTTCATTTGATATCTAAGTATCATGAGGTTACTTTGGTTTTATAATATTTAGTGATACTTCCTCTTGTATTAAGCCAGCCTCTTTAACAGGGATGTGGTATATAAAGATAAGACACTGTAGTGGAGGCTGATGATGAGCTATGGAGGGAACAGAATACAATGACAGCTCTGAGTCCTGTAGATCAGGAGGGAGTTGCTGTCAGGTGTAGGATTTATCCAGCAACTCCTTGGTTTTCAGGATGGTTATCATTTCATTGTATTACATTAAGCCTTTATACAATCCATAATTTAAAAAAAAATAGTGTTTGTTTATTTTGAGAGAGGAAAAGAGAGAGAGAGAGAGAGAGAGAGAGGGAGAGAGAGAGAGAGAGCATGCAAGCGGGGAAGGGGCAGAGAGAGAATCCCAAGCAGGCTCCATGCGTCAGTCCAGAGCCTGATGAGGGGCTCAAACTAAATAACATTGAGATCATGACCTGAGCCAAAATCAAGAGTTGGAGGTTTAACCAACTGAGCCACCCAGGAGCCCCAAACAATCCGTAAGTTACTGCATGTCTTCTTGAATGTGTGCTTCCAGTAGAGAGTTAGAGATGTAGAGACTTTCCCAAACAACTTTATAAAGGTCTTCTGTGTATGCCTGTGAAGCCCAAGAGAAGAGTTTCCTTTAATGTACAAACTCCAGATCCCAGGCTTTTGTTTCATAACTGGTCGGTGTGGAAGATGAGGGATGGAAAGAGTCATGTTTACCTCCATGCCTTTGGCTTGGTTAATGAACTCCAGAATGGATACTTTTGCTGACTAGAATATTTTCCCAATATGTGGAGAAAGTTTTTAAGATCTCAGAGTCCTCCGAATGATGATAAACATAATTCTAACTCTGGCTCCTGTGCTTACTATCTGGGAGTCCTTGGGATTTAGGTTCCTCTCATGTATGCCAGAATAATCTTAATAGACTATTTTATTGGGTAGTAGTCATTATTAAATTAGATGATGATTAGTCTGCAAAATGTGATTTATTAGTATTGGTGTGTTATAGTCCAATGTAAAAATAATAAAAAATTAGTCCATTTCTCAAGCAAATTATTTTAGTAGTAATTTCTAAGATGTGTGATTCATTAAAAAAAAAGTGTTCTCTGACTCAAACATTCTATATCATGAAATTATTTGCCTGAAGTTGCCACTTGATTTATATGTTCTATCTGACCTCCCCACTATTTTTCCTATGTGAATACATCACAAGCAAATTACTGGCCATATGTTTCTACTTGTACTCAGTGCCCAGAGTGTGCACATACATAAAATGGTTCCCACGAGGGAAGGAAAATAAAGACCCTTGAGATGAATGAATCTCCTAGAGCAAAGGAAAGATGCTCTTCTCTGGAATTCAACATAGTCATGGAATCAGAGCACACAAGAAATGATCTATCAGTACAGCCTCAAGGTCACAATTTCCAATTCAGAGAATCACCCAAGGGAGAGTTTCAGAATTAGTAAGTGCTTCTGGGACTGCGGCAGAAAGCAGTGCGGGAAGAAATACCATTTATAAAAGTGAAGAAGCTACAGTGAATACTAAATTTTTTTTCTCCTTTCTGGGCAAATGACAGCACAGACTACCACAGAAAATGAGAAGTGATAGTAATTATGACTTAGTGGAAGTGTTTAAAATCATTACTGTTGGTGATGATGATAATCAAACAGAGTTGTCCAGGACAGGAGGGATAAAGGGACAGTTAAACAAAAGAAAAATTCTAAAAGAACATAAAAAAAAGAGATCCAAGGCAATAGAATTTTTTCTTAAAGAAAAAGAAGGAGAAAAATTAATGAGACCTGGATGAGATAAAAGATTAAAATTTTAGTATTCAAGAGTTTGGAAGATCAAACCAGTCAACTTCAATAAAAACATATTTAGGCATTCTTTCTAAAACAAACATTTCTATTTATTTGGAACATAAATTTTGTTTATAAATAAATAACATTAAACTTACAATAATGTAATTAATGATCTATTGCCTTTATATATGGTTTCTATTTTTTTTTTAATAAACTCTTAATGCCATGGTATTAGTCAGTCTGAGAGAGAATAAGAGGCTTGTTAAGACAACAAAGTAAATGGGTTAGAATTGGGGCAAGAATTTCTATTTTCTAAATACTTAATCAAAGCTTCTCCTGTTATATTGCATACTCTCAAATAGGTTTTTACCAATTTCACAAACATTTAATATGGAGACTTAAGTAGGCCTTATTGATAAATGTAGTTCTAGCAATTTCCTAAATTCAGGGTATATTCCATGAAATCCAACTAGCAATAATGTTGGTTACTAATTATCTCCTTAGGGACAAACTGATATGGAATGTGTTCTAAGAATACTTTCTTTTTTTCTTTCTTTCTTTCTTTCTTTCTTTCTTTCTTTCTTTCTTTCTTTCAATAATTGTTTATTTATTTATTTAAGTTTATTTTTGAGAGAGAGAGAAAGAGACAGAGCATGAGTGGGGGAGGGGCACAGAGAGCGGGAGACACGGAATCCTAAGCAGTCTCCGGGCTCTGGCTGCCAGCAAAAAGCCTGACACAGGCTTGAACTCATGAACTGGGAGATTGTGACCTGAGCCAAAGTCCCGGTACTTAACCAACTGAGCCACCCACGTGCCCCAAAGACATGTTTTTGTTTTTGTTTTTAATGTTTATTTATTTTGAGAGAGAGTGTGAGCAGGGGAGAGGGGCAGAGGGAGAGAGAGAGACTCCAAAACACACCCTGTGCTGAGCCCAACATGGTGCTTGATTTCAAGATCATGACCTGAGCTGAAATCAAGAGTCAAACCCAACTAACTGAAACACCCAGTGGCCTGTAAGAATACTTCTTTATTACTGTTACTTAGCAATGAAAAAATTTATATGATTAGAAATAGCATGGCTTAATTTATGGTAACAGTGTGTGATATACCTGGGATATTAAAACTGTTTTGGGGTGCCTGGGTGGCTCAGTTGGTTAAGAGTCTGACTCTTGATTTTGGCTCAGGTCATGATCTTACAACTCACAAGATAGAGCCCCATATCGGCTCTGAGCAAATAGTGCCAAGCCTGCTTGGGATTCTCTTTGTCTCCCTCTCTCTCTTTGCCCATGCCCCACTTGTGCACACATGTACGCCCTCTCTTTGTCAAAAATAAATAAACTTATGGGCACCTGGGTGGCTCAGTCAGTTGGGAGTCTGACTTCAGCTCAGGTCATGATCTCACAGTCTGTGAGTTTGGGCCCCATGTCGGGCTCTGTGCTAACAGCTCAGAGCCTGGAGCCTGCTTCAGATGATGTGTCTCCTCCTCTCTTTGCTCTGTCTCTGTCTCTCAATAAGAAAAAAATGTTAAAAAAATTAAAATAAATAAATAAATAAATAAACTTAAAAAAAAAATTCTGTTTCATTTAGTCAAAAGTCAGCTGTGGATCTTTGGTTTGATAAGTTTCACTGAATCTTAGGTGCAAAGCAAGAGTTGCCATGTTGCTTGGTGGTTGAGACTTAGAAAAGTTCTAAGAGTGTGATCAGGTAGGAAACTTTGAGATGGACAATTGAAATTGATCTGTGCAAGGAATTCAATATTTTAAACACAAAACTAACAGCTACCTCCATGCTAGTTAAACTTGCCAGCTTTTAGTACTCTGACCTGAAAGGGGCTAACTTTATAAATCCCCATTATACTTATAGATAGAATTTTATTGTCTGGCTAAGTGGTATTATAACTTTTCTCTACTTTTCAGTTGTTCAACTTGGGAAACTTAAAATACAATTACCCTTCACCATTGTACCACTGTTCTGTTTATCAACAAATACACTAAAGTAGGGTTCTCCATAATTACTTCATACGTATCTTATTAGTTTATTTTTTATACCGTGTATTATTCTTCAAATGCATTATTATACCAGTCTTTCCATTAAAACTCATCTCTTTCTCATTTGAATAATTTCCCCAGCTGTCCAGATCCATCTGTATTTTTGATCAAGCTGATTTATTATCTCTAGCTTCTAGCATTTTATTATTACAGATTTGGATGTGTGCTCATTTACATTTTCCACTGACTGCTTAATGAATACGTTGAATAATACCAATGCATATTTTGATCCCCAGGGACCTTCCTTGATACTTCTATCCTTCAATGAGGCATAAAATGAGTAAAGTTTTCTATATGCTGAGCTAATTTGTATATTGTTATTGTACCATTATTTGCATGCAATAAAACCTTAAGTAATGAAACTCTCAATTAACTAGATTTTTTTTTCAAGTTAACTTTAAAAAATATTTTTTAATGTTTATTTATTTTTGAGAAAGAGAGACAGAGAGCGCGCGCGCGCGCGCGCGCGCGCATGAGTGGGGGAGGGGCAGAGAGCGAGGGAGGCACAGAATCTGAAGCAGGCTCCAAGCTCCGAGCTGTCAGCACAGAGCCCAACCTGGGGCTCGAACTCACAAACCGTGAGATCATGACTTGAGCGGAAGCCCGGCGCTTAACTGGCAGAGCCACCCAGGAGCCTCATCAAGTTAACTTTTAGAATAAAGAAAAATAAATAAATAATGGCGAAATAGTAGCTAGCAGGTATTGAGTTTACAAAATTACCACTTTGCAGAGTCCTGGCTCAATTTTGCTTTAGTTCAGTTCCCTCTATCTTCCACAGCTAAAATGAGAAAGTTTTAAATAATTAAGACTTGGGTACAACAATATCCTCAGGCAATTTGTTAGGAAAATATGCCACAGACCCTACAGTAAACTGAAGAGAATTGGACTTTCTGGCTTCATGTGGAGAATGCTATCTCAGATAATATCCCACCCTCCACACACATGATCAGATAAGGTGAGCTTTCTTGCTTAAGATAAGCTGACTATCTCTGGCTCATAAATTTCAAGTTTTGAATACAAATTTGTGCACTCATTTCTGCCTGTGTATCACAATATACACGGATACACAGTCCCTTTTATCCTACATTTTAACATTAATTTTTTAAATGTTTACTTACTTTTGAAAGAGAGAGAGAGAGAGACAGAGAGACAGAGCATGAGTGGGGGAGGGGCAGAGAGAGAGGGAGGCACAGAATCCGAAACAGGCTCCAGGCTCCCAGCTGTTAGCACAGAGTTCAACATGGGGCTTGAACTCACAAACTGTTGAGATCATCACCTGAGCCAAAGTTTGAGGCTTAACCGACTGAGCCACCCAGGCGCCCCTTATCTTATATTTTAAAAAGTTCTACCTCAGTCAACTTCATGACAGTATAGGCGTGAATAATTCTAAAGCTATCTTTTCTTGAGAATATAGGACTTAGGTAAAAATCAGTCTTTAACATTGTCATGGTCAAACTCAGTATTACACTGGGGTCTTCCCTTCTCTCCTGTGGTATAGTAGTTGCTGCTTCCTATGTACCACTTTACTCTGCTAAGAAAACATCAAGGCAGTACCCCTAATTCGCAGACTCTGATCTTGGGCCTTCACTTTACTGCCTATTCCCACACAAGCTTTAAATCCTAGCTGTGATTAAGAAACTTGGTCAGTCAGATTCTCAAGGAACTTTATCAAGCAGGACGTGTTTGGAATGATCCTAGAATAAGTCCAGGGTAAGATATATGTGTATATATATATATATATATATATATATATATATATATATATATAAAAAACCTAATATAAAACATCAAGTGTGATTTTCATTGTAATAAGCATAAACATGAGATGGTAGTGATGATGATTTCCTAAATGGAGAAAACAGCATGAAAAAATAAAAGGAAACTAATACATATTGGCCAACTTATATGGAATTAAAAGTTAGAATAAGAAGGGGAGGTGTTAAAAAGATACCTAAAATTTCAATTATAACATACCAGCTCTACTATAGATTATCTTGGTTGAATCATATAACAAAATCAATTTCCTGCTGCATCATTTTAAAAATGGCAATATGGGGCGCCTGGGTGGCTCCGTCGGTTGAGCATCCAACTTTGGCTCAGGTCATAACCTCGCAGTTCGTGGGTTCAAGTCCCATATCAGGCTCTGTGATGACAGCTTGGAGCCTGGAGCCTGATTCAGATTCTGTGTCTTTCTTTCTCTGCCTCTCCTCTGCTCTCTTTCTCTTTCAAAAATAAATAAACGTTAAAAAATTTTTAAAAATGGCAATATAAATCTTGATTGTTCCTAGGGTTTAAATGCTAAAGTAGATATAATGTCCCTATCAAAGTGGCTTGTTCATAATAGATTAGTGCCCATAAATTTTAGCTACATACTCCTTTCTGTTTCAGGGCAGTACTTAGTGGCTATTTCCCCAAATATTTAAATAAATTGAAGCATGTTATGAGGAAAGCATGATGAGGGGACAAAGTGACATAGATTCCAAAGAAATAGGAACACAATGGTTAAGTCCAAAATCACCAGAGAGAAAATCTATAGTATGCTAATTAATTGCATCAGTGAACCTTGCATTAGTGTAGTAGAAATATGGTAACAGATATCCAACAAAACCATTTTTGCCACTAATAGCTATAATACTAGCCGATATAGGTTGCTACAGGGTTACCTCACTTTATTTGAGAAGCAGCTATTTATTTATTTATTTATTTATTTATTTATTTATTTATAATGTAAGTTCTTTGAAATGTTGATATATCTTAAAATTGTCATAGGCCAAGCAGTAGAAGATTGCCTGGAATTGGGGAATCCTGACTGTTATTTCTGGTGCCATGACTGGACAACCATTGTCCCTCCATTTTCAAATCAACAGGGTATTTCAGAACCTCTTGTTAAGAAAATATGATTTCTCATTGTTACCTAAAAAATATTCTGTGCATTCTTCTGGAAAGTTCAATAGAGAAACAAAATCAAGTCTGCAGACCTTAAATAAGTGGCATGGAAAAATATCTCGGAGATAAAAGTTAAGAACTTTTTAGAGGAATCTAAAAGTGTATCACTGATACTTCTGATGTCACAGGGGATGTTATTCTGAGGCAAAATACAGAGACTGACAATTCTGAGGTTCAAAAGAGCCAGACTCTGAAAGGAAATTTTTTAGGAATATCCTATTCAAGTTATTTACCCCAAATTTTTCTCTTGTATTTACTTTTTAATGTATACACAAGTGATATATGAAATAAAAGTCTAAATTAAGTCAAAAAGATATTTTCCATAAGGACAAAATTTAAAAAAATTTAATCGGCCATGTTCTTTTATAGTTCTTTTTTCTTTTTTAATTTTTTAAATGTTTATTTATTTTTGAGACAGAGAGAGACAGAGCATGAACGGGGGAGGGTCAGAGAGAGAGGGAGACACAGAATCCGAAACAGGCTCCAGGCTCTGAGCTGTCAGCACAGGGCCTGACGCGGGGCTCGAACTCACGGACCGCGAGATCATGACCTGAGCTGAAGTCGACCGCTTAACTGACTGAGCCACCCAGGCACCCCTATAGTTCTTTCTTTTCTTTTTTTTTTTTTTTAATTTTTTTTTTTAACGTTTATTCATTTTTGAGACAGAGAGAGACAGAGCATGAACAGGGGAGGAGCAGAGAGAGAGGGAGACACAGAATCCGAAACAGGCTCCAGGCTCTGAGCTGTCAGCACAGAGCCCGACGCGGGGCTCGAACTCCCGGACCGTGAGATCATGACCTGAGCCGAAGTCGGATGCTCAACCGACCAAGCCACCCAGGCGCCCCCCTATAGTTCTTTCTTAATGGTAATTAATGTAATAGTATATCATACAATTGACTATGTCTTAGATTTAATAAAATACAGTAGCTGCTCAGATACTATAAAGTACTGACCTAAAATGTTATCATCAAATGAGCATATTTATGGAAATATCAGAGTGTTTCCTCACTAGTTTAGGTATAGCAGCCAAAAGAAGCACCACCCTGAATGCAAGAGAGTAACAAGTTTTACATTTTTGACCATGATAGCATAGGAGAGTAAACAGAGAACACATTAAAAAAAATAAGAGGTGATGTAAAGGGACTCATCTCTTTCAATTGGGATTTAGATTATTTAGATTATCATAGAAGAGTAATTGTGGGATTATACAGATTCATTTGCTTGTATGCTTGTGATATTTGATGGCCAAATCCCATGTAGTGTTCTGCTCGGTGGAAAGCAAGCCTGGTTTAGCTTTACTTGTACAAATAAAAATGTACAAGGGTACTCTTTTTGTAGTCTGGGGAAATGCAAAGTAACCTCAAAGATGAGGATATTTTTATTCTATAAAATACAATGTAGTAATCTCACTTCTAAAAACTTTTAAAGTAATACAAAATAAGCCTGCTAGGCAAAGAGAAAGCTGAAAAAAATCAGAAGAAAATGATTTATATGGCCAAGCATATAAATTAAATGAAAATACAGAGATACTTAAGTCCAAATTTTCTCAATTGCGGCCTCCATTTTGCACCTGCAGTGTGTGGGCACAATTCAAACCAGATAACATCTGGCATAGTGTAAATGCAGTAATCAACAATTGCAGAAGCATTTAAATTGTGGCTGCACTTATAGGGAAGAGAGAAAAGGCAATTAAGAAGATGTGAGTCTAAGATAGGTTTAAACTCACAATTTCCACATAACTCATTCTTCAGACGAAAGACCAGAACCAAGGCTGTACAAGATCTCAGAGGGAACATGAGGTCATGCAGCTACAAGGTTCACTCGTGGAGGAGTGGAGGGAGGGTGGGCTTGGAGATGATCAGATGTGCTTCCACATTCTGACCTCAGCACTTCCCAGGTCAGGGAGCTGAAACAATTACTTAAACTCTGCATCACATGTCTCTCAGACGTAAAGTGAAAATAATAGAATGGCAAGAGTGTGGGGTTTATAGTGAGAATTATAGTAGAAGGTTGTAAAGTAGGAGGCATCATGAATGGTAGTTTCCTTTCTCAGCCTTCTTTCACTTATTTCTGTCCCTGTATTTGACATATGGGAATAATTTTTACGTATTTAACTTGACTGTGTTTCAATTTGACTTATAAATTCACCTACTTCATACCCTGAAGAATCGCGAAACATTTATTTATTCTAAACCATGTATCAATTGCCTCTTATGTGCAAATTAATACACTAGGTGCTGGAATTGCAATTATGAGCATGAAGGGGAAGGGCCATTGTGTCATAGAATCTACTGAGATGGGCATTAATCAGATGTACATAAAAAATAAAGTGACATTATAAATGTGATAATCACCATGTAACATGGTGATTCCTTGTAACATGAAAGGGTACAGAAGTCAAGAGAGGTAAATACTTAGTGAACTGAAGGAGGAAGAGAAAATATCTAAGCAAGTGAATAACATGCCAGCATCAACAACAACAACAGCAACAACAACAACATGAGAAAGGCTTTTTTTGGCAAAAAGGAGTACTGTATATGAAGATGAGAGAATGTGTTTGGTATTCAATTGACAATGTGAATGAAATATTAAAGACATGAAAAATTTATAGAGGTCTTTAACGGGTTATGTGGAAAGAATAGTAGTAGGGTTTTCTACATAGGGTTCAAGCCAGGAGTTATGCTCAAAATGTGTTTGCAATATTATAGCAATAGAAATATTCCTTAAAATGAGCAAACTGTGCCAATAAGGGACTTTTCGAGGGCAATTGCATAAATTTAATTCATAATGACATCTCTTTGAAGTCCAAGGTCTAAATTTGGGAGAGATATAAAACACAAAGCAGGGTGGGATCACTAGAATTTGGTACAACAGATGTTCACACATATACTCTTCACCCTCTTGATCATTCCTACTTTTCTCTGTTTTTAGCTCCATTGCTGCCAGAGAGCAGGAAAAAAGAAGAGTTCCATTTCTAAGCTGGATTGAACTATCATTTCTGAGGGACTGTGCACAAAGACAGTAGTACACTTTATGTGTGTGTGTGTGTGTGTGTGTGTGTGTGTGTGTGTGTGTGTGTGTATGTTTGTGTATGTGTGTGTATAAAGTACGGATGTAGGAGAAATAACAGCTATTGAGAAGCAGTACAAACTCTGAGTTACAGTATGGATATCTCACAAGGTTACAAATTGTAAGGGAAGTATAAAATGTGGTTATACCTTATGGATGAATACCATAAATTTGTATCCTTCACTTAATCACATATATTTATCCTTTCACTTATCTGTTCATTCTATTTGCCATAAAATTGTTGATAGCATATCATGCATGAGGAAGTTTGTCAGGCATGGAGATGCATTAATACACAAAGTAATCATGACCTCAGACCTCATAAAGTATATAGTTTTTCAGGGAATATAGACAATTACACACATTATTACCACAGTTAATGTAGGAGACACAGAATGCAAGGAGATCACAAAGTAGGGCGAAATAATCTAGGGCTGTGGGGAGAAAGGCAGTGAAAAAAACATCTCAGAAGAAATAATTTTAAGCCAACTAGTTATCTAGGAATGTGAAAGAGCCAAAATTTGGAGGATAGGTAGAACATTGCATGCAAAGGAATGGCATGTAGAGAGGCAGCCTGTAGGCTAGAAGAAGAAGCTCAATATGGATGGAATATAAAAGTACAAGATGGAGTGTAAAAAGGTGTGAGGATAGTGAGGAAAGCAACAGCTAGAAGGTGGAGATTTTCATGCAGCATGTTAAGAAGTCGGAATTCTTATAAAAGCAAAAGTTTGTTTTGTAATTGAGAAATGGTTAAGCAAGGGAGTATCATGAACAGAGTTGCATTTTTGTTTGTATATTTTAAAGCTCCTTTTACAGAGATTTTATATGGATACAATTTTACGGAAAAAAAAGAAACACTGGGCATAGAGATATCAATCAGATTTGGTGGTACTGGAGAAAACAAAATAATTAGGCGATATGTTTAAGCCATTGTCTGCAAGGCATCTTCATTGACTTGGTATGGAGTAGGAAAGGATGATTCCAGAGTTTTTGACTGTAGTAACCAGGGGCATTGTGGTAACAATTATGGAGTAAGGGAACAATTATAGAAGAGATAATTAGGAGAGGACATAATAGGCTCTGCTCAGGTCGAGTTTGATGTGTCTACCAGACATCAAATAGAAATTTCTAGTGAATATTTAAGTACAGGGATCTGGAACTGAGGATAAAAATCTAGTATGGAGTTAAAATATAAGAGAAAAAAAGTCGTTTTTGAGATAGTGTTCCTCTGCAAGATGCAGCTTTAAGATGGCTTCCTAATTCTGAATCGCAGAATTAGATCAATCCTGCCTATGGAAAGCGTTGTAGATTGGCTCAGTGAGCTTCTCTTCCTCTAACCTAGAGGACGGAAATGTAAAATTTCATTTTTCACATTCTTGAAGCTACGTTTCTAAAACTGAAAATATTCCACCAAGTAGGTTCCCACATAATACTTGGAAGGCAGAACTAAAATTACAGGGCAGAAGCCATGTGGCCTCTCTGGCAAGCAAAATCAGAAAAAAACAATTCCCTTTTCCTTCTCTCTTTCCAATTTTCCTTTCTCCTTTCTGCTCCTCCTCCTCCCTTTCCTTCTCCTTTTCTTTCTCTTTGCCTTCATCTTCTTCTTGTTTAATAGAAACTATATAAGGATCTGTGCTCTCCACCTATGCTGGATTTCCAATGGGACATTTCTGTTGTGTGGCTGGATAGGTTTCCTACTTACATTGCCCCTGGAAGTTCAGCATATAAATTTAGTGTCTAAATAACAATATCTTTAAATATATTATTATTTTCTTTTATTCTAGTTAGGAGTAGATGGTATTGTCATCCATTAGTTCCTAATTAGAACTAATTAGTTTTTGCTGGATTCATTATTGGTTACACATTTTGTAGAGCCCAGTGCAAAGTAAAAAGGTGGGACACTTTGTTCAAAAAATATTAATGTCAAGATGGCAACCACAGAGCACTAAATCAAACAGTCTGAGTTTCTAAGCCCATAACCTTGTGCACCTGCATAGTTCACACACCTGTGAGGTCAATCCCAGCTAGAGTGTTAAAAAAACAGATGGGTTGATTTGGGCAGAAGGCTTGTTCGAGATGTGTCTGGGTGGCTCAGTTGGTTAAGTGTCTGACCTCGACTCAGGTCATGATCTCACAGTTTGTGGGTTCAAGCCCTGCATCTGGCTCTGTGCTGACAGTGTGGGGCCTGCTTGGGATTCTCTTCCTCTCCCTCTCTCTCTGCCCCTTCTCCACTTGTGCTTTCTCAATAAATAAATAAATAAATAAATAAATAAATAAATAAATAAAACTTAGAAAGAAAAAAAAAGAAGGTTCCTGGATGCAGGTATTTTCAGGTTCCACCGCCCTATAGCTTTACTATCTAACAGTTGTTAATTGCTGGGTCAACAAAAAAGAGCTAAGATAATCATTCATAGCTCATGACTGGAAAATCTATATGCATTACATGCTATCCACCTTATAGGCCATTGGTCTAAACTGGCACAGGCTCCCTCCTACCTCAAAGAGTGCTGGAAAATATCAGGCAGCAATTTTAAGGTCACTATGGTGAGCTTTATAGTATTTGCTACAAATCCCAATGTACATCTGCACAAGACACAGGAAGTCCTGGAAAGGACTCTTAATGCCAGACTAGAGGCTTCACTATCAAGATATCACAAGAATATGCTTTCTGCAGTCAGAAAAATACAAAAGATGAAGACAGGCAGAAAAGAGGTAAGCCAAGTAAGCCTTGCTCTCCTTCCCTAACTCAACAATCTAATCATTCATTCCTTCTTTAAAGGACTGAGGCCTGGCGTATTATTCAATGGGAAACCCATTCATTCGGAAATTAAATGCCATTGGAAATGAGAATGATTGCCAACATCTCCTTCTCCTCCCTGATCCTTATATTCACACTAGTCACGGAGGTATCAAGTACAACATGGATGATAAGGATATCATATTGTCTTAAAGCAGTAACATTTGTAGGTGAATCTGATGTCCAGCTTTCTTCAGTAAAATACCTTGTGCTTAGACCCTGAACTTTCCCGAAGAGGAAGAGAAGGGGGCTACCTAATATGTATTGGTATCTTAAATACTTTTATTTCCGAATCCCCTTTCCATAAGAAGCCTTGCAAAACTGGTTTTTGTTTGCTTGTTTTCTGTAAAGAGTTGCTGGCAGGGAGAGGGCTGGAATTTATCAAGTACTGTTGATTTTAATTTTGCAGCTATTTTACATCCTGCTTATATAATCTAAACTCATTCTAACAGTAGTTAAAATAAGTTTAATAACATAAAACTTGCAATGTGTATTGCAATGTGTAACAATACCACAGAAAATTCACTTACTATTTTTTGATGTTTTGGAAAACCAAATCCCTCTCTTCATTTAAGCCCCCCAAATGCTGTCTTTTATGAAAACACAAGTATTAGAATGTGACATAGCTCCACATCTGGGTGGTATCTTAGGGTGGTAGTAATAGCACTTGACATGATTTCAGGAGATTTATTGGGTTTATTTATTGGAAGATTCAGGGTTTATTTGGTTCAGTCTCTAGATGTGTAACCTTTAAAAGTCACATAACGTCCCATCAAATTGTTCTAATATTTTATACAGGATCACTTTATTCATGACTTGATTTGCTTTACGTGGTTGGTTGTGCCAGCACAGATTATAGACTTGCAAAGATTTTGTCTTTCTCTCTTTTACTCCCACTCTTAGCTACATGTAGAGATTTCACTGCAAACTCCTTGAAAAGTTTTGAATTCCCTAATACTGTTTCATGCTAATATGCTATCTAAATTTAAAAAAAAAATGTGTTGGGTGGGGGGGATGGGCGAAATGGGTGGTGGGCATTCAGGAGGGCACTTCTTGGGATGAGCACTGGGCGTCATATGTGATTGATCAATCACTAAGCTCTACTCCTGAAACCACTATTACACTGTTTGTTAAGTAACTTGGATTTGAATAAAATTAAAACAAATTGTAAAACCAAGTGTTGTGTATTAGATTACCTATTATACTTGCCATAAATTGGATTTAATTCTTATTTATCCAGGTTTCTTTTAAGAATATTAATATAAATATATTTTAATAGAGGGAGTAGGAAAGCAGGAATTCAACACAAGGAACAGATAAAGAGCGGACTGTACGATTCAGTTGCTACTAGAAGAAGCTGGAACATTTTACTTACAAGGTATCCAACCATGGAGTAATAACTTTTTGTCTCAGTATGCTATATATTTAAAAACATTATTAATTGAAACTGCTAAAATAGGCTTTACTTTAAAATTATGATAGAAAAATCCAATATAAAAATATACCTGGAAATATTAGAAAAATAAAAAGTATTACTTGCTTATCATATTATCTTACATATAGTGAATTATTCATA
This sequence comes from Panthera uncia, assembly GCF_023721935.1. Taxonomy (NCBI): domain Eukaryota; kingdom Metazoa; phylum Chordata; class Mammalia; order Carnivora; family Felidae; genus Panthera; species Panthera uncia. The sequence goes on along the minus strand of NC_064809.1, from coordinate 95,750,894 downwards.
TTACCGATTATGTCTAAAGTTTAAAAAGTTTCTGTAATTTTAATTTTGCTAATTTTACTAACAACACAGTTGGTAATTCTCTAACTGAAAGTTTTTTTTTCTTTAAATATTTTGTGCTTTAAGAAATGGTAAATTATTTTTTTCAATTTTCTTTTTTGTACCGATTCACAGAAGTCAAAATAGAAGATGCTTTTACCCAGAAAGAGATCAGGTAACTGATATATCAAAAGTCATGTCAGAGCACTTACCAGTGTAAGTTAAACACTCAAAACACAAATACTAAAAATTCAGCTAGTAAGAACCATGTCCATAGTCATTCTGTTTATGTAAAATTACAACAAAGAGAATAGGAGGACTAAATCAACAGATCCAAAATACAGAATGCTGAACAGTTGTTATAGTTCAAAAACACTTTTTAAAATAACAATCCTGTTTACATATAATTATCTCATCATCCAGCTCTATACAGTTTTAACAAATGAGCATAGGAGGAATAAGATCTATCAGCAAAAGATTAAAATTAAAAAAAAAAAACCCTTTTTTTTTTAATGATGGAAATGCAATATCCTTATTCTATCAGTACCATCAAAGAATATATAGTGTTAGCCTGAGATTCTTATAGACAGGAATCTAAGCCCCAGAAAAGATGCACCCCAAACGTAGATGTCTTTTGTTGAAAGTAGCAAAGCAGCAGTGTGCAAATGAGAGAAAAAGTAGAAATATATAAAATTATCCCAATGAAGCTTACTTATTTCACACTGACTAATCCACAAATGTTTACACTTGTAATAGTTGCCAGTATATGATTAAAGTCTTGATTCCTGGGGCACCAGGGTGGCTCGGTCGGTTGAGTGCCCGACTTAGGCTCAGGTCATGACTGCTCCTGGGTTGGAGCCCCGCGTGGGGCTCTGTGCTGACAGCTCAGAGCCTGGAGCCTGCTTCAGATTCTGTGTCTCCCTCTCTCTGCTCCTCCCCCCCTCACACTCTGTCTCTCAAAAATAAATAAACATAAAAAAATAAAAAGTCTTGATTCCTAGGATATCCAAGAAAGTGCAGAAAGGGTTATTCTGTTCTCCCTTCCTGCTGCAGTGACAACAGACTATTTCTACATGACTCAGTTTTTGGAAGTAGTTATAATAACTTTAAAAGCTAGTAGTTTCTCTTATATTTTAATCCTAAAAATATATTCACCGACCAAGCACATTTTGTGATAAACTACCATTTAAATACATATATTTTGTAGTGTGGCAACTTCTTAGATGTATATTCTTCCAAACTGCAACTTGGATGACTTTTTACCTCTATCAAATATTTCTTTGTATACTTTAATATTACTGCATTTTTAATGAACCATAAAGCTTAAACTCTTTTTTGAGGTTTTGTCAATTTTTTCCCACTAAAGTGAATTTATTTTGACTGGATTTCTTGTGATAATATATGTTTATAATGTTGGTTCTAAATAACATTTCTGCCTCCTATATTTAGGGTCAGTTTGGGGTTGATATTTTCATTCATTTGAGAAATATTGACTTGATATGCTTATCTTTAAAACAAATTTAGATGAATGGGCAGGATAGCAATATTAAGGGATTCCTTCTTCAATCAGCTGCTTGCCTTGTCTAGATAATGTGTTATGTCATTTCAAACTGACCAGTGACCTGTCTAAAACTTGAGCAGCTGTTACTCATTCATAGTTACCTTCCAGGGGTGGCTACTGTCACCATTCCCCTAATAGTTCTGGAATATGTGATACTTAGTAAGGTGACAGAACTTTATTCCAAGTAGATTGCTTGCCATAAGGAATAATTGTCGGGTTCTTTAACATCAACGTGGAAAATGTTTGTACGAGAAAGAAGGCCTACTGTGTGTTTTCTAAGGCTCCCATTCAAAGCTCTTACCAGCTGTTGAGAGAGATTATTAACCTCATCTTACAGATGTGAAAACTGAAGTTGAGAGGTTGAGAAAATCATTGCCTATCAAAGACAAACCAATAGTCAGGCACTCTCATCTGCCTGATTCCGGGTCAAAATCAAAGGCGATGGGGAGATGTAGAGTCTTTTAAGTAAACATTGGGAAGAGAGAACAACAACAACAAAAAGTGTCATCTTCACATTTCCGGGTAATAAAAATCAAACCAATGCTCTCTCAACTTATCCTTAAGTATTTTAGTAAAAGATTTACTCATGATTCTCAAGCAATTTCAATGAAAGCCCAACTGGGGCTTTTGAAAATTTTTATCTCAGCACTAAATAACAAAAGTCCTAAAAAACAATTTTAGAATCACTTTGATATGTAATGGCATCATTATGTTTACAGGCTGATAGGGTCTGAAACTAGGCATTTTCATAGATAGCAATACTTTCACCAATAGCATGAAACTAATCATCAGGTGTTAAGTTAATCTGAAAACCCATCCAGACATCTGCCATGTAAAAAGAAAAAAGGCACAAATCAAGGGAAAATTGGGGATGAGTTAGTAACAGATTTATCTTTGAATTGTCTAATTTGGTTGAGTTACACCTTCACCATACTTTTCAGCAATATAGCTTTTTGAAGTGAATTTCTTCTTTGGCCCAGAAGAAATAAATGAGTAGATGAATAAACGAAAAATGAGGTACGGGAAATAAATGAAAACTTTCTCATATATCTTCCATCTACCAGGAATTGCATAGTTACTTATGTAGTTAACTATTCTCCCAATCCTTAAAGCCATGGCAGGATTTATTGTTGAACACTGAGTATGAAATAATACTTGGCGTCACGCAAAGTATCATATATTGCAGGTATCAAATTACTGTCATTTAAATAAATTGTAAATCAGCCTTCTTGTTCCTCAGACAGAGATTTAACTGCTGTAAATCACTAGGATCTTCCGGCTTTTCCACTGAACCATTATTGTCTTTTATATTCTAACAATTATCATGTGACTCCTCTTCAAAATAATAAAGAACAGGGAATCACTGTTGCAGAGAAAGTCCTTCGGGGAGTTCTCACAGGAGCAGTATTTCTACTTTTCCTTTCTAAGGCCACCTAATGATTCCTCATAGCACAAGTCACCAAACTTTCCTTAAACGGCTAGGTAGTGAATATTTTAGGATTTTGCCAGCCATAGGGGCTCTGTCACAACCATAAAACTTTACTATTGTAGCTGGATTGCAGCTACAAACAATAACTAAACAAATGGTGTGGCTGGAATCCAATAAAATTTTATATGCAAAGACAGAATGGAACATACCCGTTGATTCCAGTTTGCTGACTTCTGTCACATAGAGTAGCCACATCATACCTTCCACTTGGTCAGAGTACCCCGCTGGAGGTTTTTGTCACTAACTTCAAATTTGCCGGCTGCCAATAATCTGCCTATGTCCTTCCTTGCCTTTTGGTATGAAATTCTCTTCATACTTATATCCCAGCCATTCTTCAAATCCCATCTCAAATCTACCTCATCAGAGGCCTCCAGTAAGTATGATATTATGTGTATTAGAATATCATCAACTATCCATCCATTAGGCAATCTTTTCTCTTGGTGACATAATAGCATTCATTATTTTTGCACATGGAATCCTTTTTTCTTTTTGAAGAATTAAAGAAAAAAACAACAGTCTGAATTTTAAAAATGGGCAAAGATATTTTTCCAAAGAAGATATATAAATAGCCAATAGGTACATGAAAAGATGCTCACTATCACTAATAATCAGGGAAATGCAAATCAAAGCCACAATAAGATATCACCTCACCCCTGTTAGCATGGCTATTATCAAAAAGATAAAAACAAGTGTTGGTGGGTCTTTGGGAAAAAAGAGAACCCTTGTGCACTGTTGACAGAAATGTAAATTGGTGCAGCCATTATGGAAAACAGTATGGAGGGGCCTCAAAAACAAAACAAAAACCCAAAAAACTACCATATTACCCAGTAATTCCATTTCTGTGTATATATCCAAAGAAAATGAAATCACTGTCTCAGAGAGCTATCTGCACTCATGTTCATTACAGCATTATTCACAATAGCCAAGAGGTGGAAACAACCTAAGTGCCTGTCAATAGATTAATGGATAAAGATAATATTGTATATATATATATAATATATATATTTATTATATATATATTTATATATTATATATATTTATAAATATTTTAGAAGGAAAATAATAATAAAAGAAGGAAATTCAGACATAATAAAAGAAGGAAATTCTGCCTTTTGTGACAACATAGGTGAACTTTGAGGGAATTATGCTAAGTGAAATAAGTCAGATAGAGAAAGGCAAATACTGTATGTTCTCACTTATCTGGGGAATCTAAAAAACGAAACTCATAGGAATAGTAAAATGAGACCGAGGGGGTGGAAGAAATGGGAAGATGTTGGTCAAAAGGATATAAACTCGTGGCCACAGGATAAATAAGATCTAAGGATCTAACACACAGCATGGTTACTATAATTAACAGTACTATCTTATATACTTGAAAGCTGTTAAGGGAGTATATCTTATCATCATACATAGACAAAAATTTTAATTATGCGAGGGGATCAGGTGTTAACTAATCTTATTGTCATAATCATTTTGCAATATATACATATCTAATAATCATATTGTATACCTTCAACTTATATATGTTACATGTTATATATAAAGAATAATATTTTCACATAAATAAAGTTTGGGGAGGTAAAAAATTAAAAGAAACCCAATCACATGGTATGATTTCTTCTTTGGGAAACATAAAACAAGAAAGGCTAATAATTTTCCATGATCAAATGAGGAAAAGGAAAGGCAATAGTAAAGCACTGCCCTCTTAAATCCTACTTTAATGATCCTTATTAAGGCTGTAAAAATCTTACTATTACATTAGAATTCCTAAGATGATATAACTCAACATTCCATCAAGTACAAAAATTCCCTCCATCAATTCACTAGCAATTAATATCAATTTTCAATATTTCCAATCATAGGGAAATAACTACTGACATGCTTCTACTTAAAAATAACTTAGTTATTTTTGTGAGTATATTTCTTATTAAACCAAAACGATACACTTAAATTCTTTGCTAATGTATGCTGAGTTGATGAAATGGTGATCTGGTGAGAGTCTTTGTTCTTATTAATAAAAATTGTGAGTAGAAAGTCAAATGAGAAGCTTCATTACTTCCTATGGAGATATGTCTATAGCTGAGCAGGTCAAATTGTGATTTCTCATGTTGAGAAAAACCATCCTCACTGTAATATTTACTCATTTGCTTTTGCTCTACAGATTTAGTTTCACGGAATCTTATTTCATTTTTACATGGCAAATATTTATATATTTGAGAAATGTTGTCATGCATCCTCTAAGAATATTTTTTCAGATAAAACAGCACCCAAAACACCATTATTTATCCATAGGATACAACGGACACTTCTAACAACTCACATGAATGCATGTCATTCTTAAAACTTGCCACTGTGGAAAGCACAGAGGCAAGTGGTCTGACCAGCAAAGAATACAGTAAGCCTCTTTTCTTCCATGATTTGTAAACTGGAATTCTCACAACACAGATTGGCTGCATTACAGATACACTCTTTTGTGTAATCTGTTAGTAGTTTGCATATATTGTCTACCCTTTAGGTAGATTTCAGTAAGTTAAAATCAGAAATAGCTCAGTTATATTTCAACAAATTCCCACATAAACGATTTCATCTATTTCCTGGTCAGTTGTGCATTCAACAGATCCTTGCAATTCATACTATAAGGTGGAAGTCTAAGTTGTAGGATTTAACCCCACATGCTGTCACTGGTAATGCCACAAGGTTGGAGGTCTTTGGCTTAATTTCTTAGATCAGTGGACTGCTCTTCAATAAAGCAGAAATTATTTTATGAGTATTAACGTCCCTGGAAAAGAAAGTTCAACGACAAATGTTCTTTTTGAAGGCTTAACAGTAATGTCAAAAACATGACAAGGCACTGTGCATTTAGATTTATATTTCATGTGCTTTTGCTAAGATAAGCATTCTCTGGAAGGAACTCTAAGAGTGCTTAAGGTCGAAGCTGCTCTGTGCTTGTTTTTACACAGTCATTGGCTACATCTCACCATTTGTGATCTAAAGTCCTGAGAACCAGTCTCCAAGGGTGATGATCAGCAACGAAAGACAGTTTAAATATATCAGTATTCTCTGAGCTCCATCTAATTTATTACATATAAAGTCAGTATTTTTTTGAGTTTAGTCTATTTCATCTATTTTAGCTAGATTCCTCTTTATAAATATTATCTTAAAAATATCATTTTGAGAGAACAAAAGAGGAAAATTATGTGTGACAGGTAGATGTTAGGCAAAACCTAAACAATACAAAAAAAAAAAAAAACAACAACACAAAAAACCAGAAGAACATGGGAAAAGTATCTGATTCTATCAATGCCACAAGACTTTCTTACCAAGCTATTTTGCTGGTGATCTGAAAATGAGCATGGAGTTTTCTAAGCCTTCTAAATTAGTGTGATGTAGCCTAGAGCTGCCACATCAAGACTCTTATCTTTGGGACAAGCAGATTAAACTCATTTGCATGTGTCAACTCTGCTTTCTATTCTCATCTTGAGTGGTTTATTAACTTGTTTTGAGTAGTAGAACCCAGGTATCAATGAGCTGGCTAAAGTCTCCCAGCATGAACTTAGATTTCAAAATGGGTGTGACTAAAGGAGTGGTTGTCATTTTCATACAGCAGAAATTCCATAATTTGGAATTCTGAAATTGGATTATACTTTAGTCATCTACCTCTTTACAACAGAGACTGCAGGCTGGCCTATCCAGTGAAAAGTGGGGAGAGGAGTGAGACCTCACAAGAAGTGGCAGGAGGTGATCACGTAAGGGACACATTCTCACTCCATGGTGGCTTAAGAAAATATCCTCAGTTTGGGTTTGAGGGACAAAAGTTTATATACTATTATGTAAATATGGCTGTTTGAAGTATTATATATTTCAATGGACAATTGTTTGGAGTCCAGAAAAAAAAAAAGATGTTAATAATCTACATGGTATCACTGAAAACACACACACACACACACACACACACACACACACACACACACTCTCACTCCAACTATAGAAAGACCTGTAAATAAAAATTTAATAAAAAATATTGAAACATAAATCTAAGACCTAAACCTTGTCTTTTTCTGTGTATATAGAGACAGTATATTAAAGATATTATAAGGTATCTATATATATGTATGTGTGTGTGCACACGCACATATGTAGACATACACATTTTAATGTTAACTGAAATAACCAACTATCTTTTCAGATTTAAATAAAATTTTATTGAAACCCAGTGTGTGTTGATTTTAAACAACTCTACAAATTCTTTGACATTGCTCTTTGCCTTGAATATTGGCTGGTCTTAATAACTCATTATGATCAATTTTATGTGTCAATTTGGGCAGGTTCCCTGTGCAAACACTAATATAGGTATTTTGCAAATTAGATTAAAGTCCAAATGTAGTTGACTTTAAGAAAAGGAGATTATCCTAGATAAACTGGGCAAATCTGACTCAATCCTTTGAAAAGTTTAAGAGCACACAGCTGAGGATTCTTAAAGAAGTTCTGCCTGTATACAACCGCTTCAGTAATGTCCAAGAGTTTCAGCTTGTTTTTGCTGATGGCCTGCCTTATCATTTTCAAACTTGCCTATCTAGTCCCTAAAATTATGTAAGGCAATTTCTTTCAAAAAATCGTTCAATATGTATCTCCTACTCTTGGTTTCTCTGGTTGAACACCGACTAATACATTCACTTTGTGGTAGAAGTGGCTGTGCATGATTTTCAAGGTTATGTCCCAAAAGGTTAAAGCTTCTGTCTGACTTTCTTCCAGATACTTGCCTTAAAAACCAATGATGTGGCTTGATGAAATCCAGGTAAAAGTTGTGTTCCACCCCACAGTAACGGATGAGAATCAGATGACTGACATTCTCTGCCAGTCATTTAAGGAAGAAAGCCTTTGAAATGACTCTAGACCTACCACTCATTGACCACAACCACATGAGAAACTAAGAACGAGAACACAGCCAAGCCCAGTCAACCTACAGAATTGTGAAAGATAATAATAAATGAACGGTGTTGTTTTACACTACTGTTTGGGATGGCTATATATATATATATATATATATATATATATATATATATATATAGTAGATAATAGGTACAGACCTTGGTGGCTTTGCATTGTGTTAAAACTCTAAATTAGACCTTTTCAAGCCTGGCTAGAGGCTTATATATTTTCTTGATCTTTTCAAAGAAGTGGCCTTTGGTTTTGTTGATTTTCTGTTGATTTCCTGTTTTCAATGTCATCAAGATAATCGATTTCTGCCTTGATTGTTATTTCTTATCCTTCCTTTTGGATTAAATGATTTTCTCTAGTTTCATAAGATGGAAGCTTACATTATTAAGTTAGAAAGACTTCAGATATTCTTTATTTTTAAATATATATGTATTTCATATTATAAATTTGCCGCTAAGCACTGTTATTACTGCACCTCAAATTTTTTGATACTGTCATTTTTAGTTCGATATATTTTAAAATTTATCTAGAGATATCTTCTTGACCTACGTGTAACTTAGAAGTGTGTTGTTTAATCTGCAAGTGAATTTACCAGCCATTTCCACCCAGTTATTCATTTTTAGTTTAATTCCATTATAGTCTAAGAACATACTTTGCATGATTTCTATTCTCTATATTTGTGCAAGTGTACTGATCTTGGTGAATACTCCATATAAGCTTGAGAAGAATGTGTACTTTGCAGTTGTTGAATGAAGTATTCTATAAATGTCAATTAGATCCGATTGATTAATGGTGCTGCTGTTCAGTTTAACTCTATCCTTGCTGATTTTCTACCTGAAGAATCTATCAATTTCTAAAAGAGGTGTGTTGAGTTCTCCAACTATAAAGTCACAGAGCATTTTTACATTAAACTTGATAGGAGCTGGGATATGTTCACTGTTTACTGTAGATGTAGGAGCCACAGGTTTACAACTGATTTAGTGTCATTATTTTTCATCTCCCCTGTTTTCCTTGGGTCTAAGAACTCCTTAAAGTCAGTCTTGTCAGTCTTGTCAGCAATTCTAGTTATAATTCACTGCTGATGTAGTGGTAAGGTGTTGAGTGTCACATTATTAATTATTAATCAGTCTTTTAGAGGGCCTGAGTCCCTGGGCTTTTACCTCCACAAATGTTTCTTACCTCTTTTTTCACCACTTGGATAAAACGGGAAGGTTACAGAGGGCTGAAGTTGAGTAATTTCTTCTTACCCAGATCAAGCAATGATCTGGTTAAGGCTTTATCCTTTGGAGAAAGAATTTGCTCCAAGCAAATTTCGAAATACCTCCTTTTGCCAAACCCATGGAAGGGGGGTTTTCTCCTCACTGTGAGAAACACTCAGGGTTCCTAGAGGTAAGGCCACAAAAGTTTAGGGACCCTCTTAAAACTGTATCTCCCAGAGAATTCTCACTTCTATGCTAACCCCTCCTCAGCTTCCAATAATTTGTCAAAATTGTGCCTCAGGTAAGCAAGTGTCTACTGCGATTCTCTATATTTGCCTACGTGTCTTTCAAAATTTCAGTATAGTGATTTGCCTTATGACCACAATACACTGATAGGTCCGTGAAAATCTTTGATTTTCTGTTTGTTCATTTTTGTTTGCTTGTTTTTTAATCCTTCTCATAAGGATGAGAATGATGACTTCCAAGCTCTTTACATTTTGGAAGTGAAATTAGAAGGTCCCAAGTGCTACATCCACGTGAAAGTCAGTTGGAGACAGTGGCACAGTGTTCAGTTACCATTAAAACAACCAGCATAAATTTATTATTATTTGCACCTTTACATAAAACTATGAAAACTTAAGTGGGATATGTACAAATGTTTTGATCAGAGTTCTATTATTTTTAATGAGTTACCAGATTCTAAATATTTGATTATATAAAGCTAAAAAAATGGATACTTCTTGCAATTTCTACCTAGGCTTTACACTATGAACAGGAAATGCAAACGGATCATGAAATAGGTAATCTGACCATATTTGGAATTTTTGCAGGATGCTCCATGTATTCTTAGAGTCAGATAACATGATGAATGCTTGCCATGAACACCATAGTGACTGACCCAGACTCTCATTTTGTGTCCCTGCTTCTATTCTTGCCAACCTAAAAAAAGAATTATGAACCAGTAAATGACAAAGAAGACCATTGTAATGATTTTTTTGTCCTGAAAGGCCTTACCTTTCTTCCTATACTCATTGCAGTGTGGCCTAAAAAAATAGCTGAATTGTTTTGGGCATCTGTTTGAAAGTTAGGGCTAAAAGTATAGTGTGCCTTTTCTTAACAATAACAATTAGAGTTTTCTTTCTCAACTAACCTTCCAAACACGATGGTTCACAACTGCATGCTGTGACCTAGTTTCAGTTGGTTTTATAAGAATATTCACTATAATAATGTAGTCACCAAAACTCAGCATGCTGAGCAGCTAGAAACCAATCTCTGGGTCTTCAACAATCCCATCTATCTATTTGAGGGATTTGTTGTTCTGCAGGTACTCAAATATGTGTAGATATTCTTAAACTCTATTAGAATTATATTTTTCTTTGTTCCCCTGCTCCTTATGAAGAGAGAGTTCCAAAATAAAGTCTGGTGTAAAATTCAAGTGCTTATTAGCTGAGAATATATTTTCCAAACTAGTCTCTTCTAGGGACATGGGGAAAAATCCTAAAGAAATACCAATTTATTTTCCATGTATTTTCAATCACTGATAATGTTAAAATTCTGTGGTTCTCTAAAGGGTGGATAAGTAAAAAGAATACTTCCCAGACAGTCAAGGATTGCGTATCATAAATTCAATGTAATACTAGTTTTGTTATCAGAAATATTTTACCCTAGTTTATGCTTTCTTAATTTGTTTTTTTTTTTCAAGTTTTTAAATGTTTTATTTATTTTTAAGACAGAGAGAGACAGAGCATGAGTGGGGATGGGGCAGAGAGAGAGGGAGACACAGAATCTGAAGCAGGCTCCAGGCTCTGAGCTGTCAGCACAGAGCCCAACACGGGGCTCAAACTCACGAACTGTGAGATCATGACCTGAGCCGAAGTTGGATGCTTAACCAACTTAGCCACCCAGGTGCCTCTCTTAATTTGTTAAAGAAGCAAATAGTGCAGACTTCTTTGGGACAAGATATTAAAATATAGGTTATTATATGCAACATTTCAATATCCTTGTTGCATTGTTTCTATATCCTGAAATTTCATCAAAGTTATCTGAAACTATATGCCTGCTTTCTCTCCCTACCCCCTGCCAACACAAACACACATCCTGTTCATTTAGCTTTGTTTTTCCAATTCTCTAATTACAAAATGAGCTTCTCTATACCTAACTGGACACCAAAATGTCTATTTTTGCTGTTTTAATAATGCAGAACTTTCGGGGCGCCTGGGTGGCGCAGTCGGTTAAGCGTCCGACTTCAGCCAGGTCACGATCTCGCGGTCCGTGAGTTCGAGCCCCGCGTCAGGCTCTGGGCTGATGGCTCGGAGCCTGGAGCCTGTTTCCGATTCTGTGTCTCCCTTTCTCTCTGCCCCTCCCCCGTTCATGCTCTGTCTCTCTCTGTCCCAAAAATAAATAAAAAACATTGAAAAAAAAATTAAAAAATAATGCAGAACTTTCAACTAGAAAGAGGTTATGCTTTTTCCTGCTCTCTTAATAAATGAAAAAGTCTATTTCCTATAAACTGAGATGTTTCTCATGACTAATACAGACACCATGTAACCAAGAACTATTTTTGAACTGAATAAAGAATACTAGATGCCAACCATTCTGAGAAATGCTGTGGTGATCAATGAGCTTGAAGGATTACTGAGTAAGGTGGCTGTTTTTGTTTTTGTTTTTAACAAATACACTGGAACATTTCTTTTTACAGATAGTGTTTTATTTCAGTATATCATCGAAATATTTATTCTGAAGGTACTTACACTGATGGCAAAAGTGATGGAATGCTTCTTTTGAAATTGTCCTTGGAAACAATGTTTTGTTCATTAATGTTATGGCTTCATTCAGTGCTAGACACCATTGTGAGGTTCAGGAGAATAATTCTAGAAGATATGTAGCTTACATTTTCCTTTTCTTGGCTTTTGAGTCTTGATATAAGTCAGTTTTGACCCAGGTGGCATGGCCTCATTTAATGTATCATATAGTTATTCTAAAGAATCTATGACATAAAACTACAGAGAGAATTAAAGCTATGAGGAATAGTCTCCTGATGAAGCAGTTAAACGTTTTTGAAGACCAACAGAAATATATTTCTTCCTTTTTTAAAAAAACACCTTTTTAAAATTTTAAATCATCTCATACTACTCTAGATAAACTGGTTACATGCTAGAATGCTCTAGAAAACAGAAAAAAATCAATGTGGATGGTATCGCTTTTTTTTTTTTTAGCTTTAACTTAACATTCATACATATATGGAAAAATTGCTATGTAATTATTCAAGCATTCAACAAATATTCAGTGAAAGCCTACAATGCACTAGTCACAGAGACTTACGCTAGATTATCTAGACAGAATAGTAGTTCCATAAGGGTAGCCTGTTTTTTTTTTTTATGAAGTCTATTCAGTACTTCTATGACGCATAACATTTTTCTCAGTGTTGTAGATAAAGAGGGGTCAAAATAGATAGTTGCAGAAAATGTAAATATCATAGTAAGATCAGTAAGGAATAACCAGAAATATCATACAGGTGTGACCAGGTGGAAAGAGGACCCGGCACTGGTTTCAAGATAACATAGGGGTCATAGCACCATAATTGAATTAATATCCTAGACCTGATACTACCAAGCCTACCATGGGGGAAAAGAATGATATATGTGGAATTAGAATAATTTTAATATGATACATTAAGTATTATCACACTCCTGAAATGAATGGTAAAACTGAGATCATGCCCTGGACTTGACAGATGTGGCAGAAAAGAAGGCAGATAGCAGGAGAGGAAGAGGTAGAGGCCTTTATGCCAGATGTGCCCTTGTATCTTTGACTGTCAACCAGAATAAGAACAGCCTTGGGAGGAAAGAAGTCTCCCAGAAAGAAGTCTCTGGTACATGTTTTCTGAACTGTTACTGAAAACAGCCCCTTCCTTGCTTCCTTTACCAAATATCCGTTAAGCATTTCCCATATGACAAGATATTAGCCCATGTTCTGGGATATAGCAGACCATCCTCACAGAACTTAAATTCTATTGGGCAGAATTTGATTAGGACCTATTAATTTGGAATGGGAATCTTATACATATTTGGTTTGTGATTACTGACTCAGTTGCAAGTCTGAGAGTCTATAATGAACTATTCTAAAACTAAAGTTATTTATTTTTATAATTTGTACTGTAGACTGCAATGCATCAGAACAAGTTAACTCATTTTTTTTACCATGTATATAATGGGAACAAATGATTTAAATTGGTTCTGCAGGAAGTTACTTTGCTCAAGGATGAACATTTTCTCTTTTTTTGGCAAAAGTCAATTAGATAATACTGACTATAAAAATATTACTCAATAAAAACAATATTTATATAGGGTAGAGCTCTGTTGTTTTAATTTTTATGTACATTTAAAAGTATATATATATTCATTAAAAGTATATTTAATAAAAGTATATTCTATTAAAAGTATATATATGTATATATATGTGTGTGTGTATATATATGTGTATATATATATACACACACACACACACATACACACACACACACACACACACACACACACACACACACACATATTTCTGATGCACCTGAGTGGCTCAGTCAGTTGAGCATTCGACTCTTGATTTTGGCTTAGGTCATGATCCCAGGGTCGTGGGATCTAGCCCCCTCCTGTCCAGCTCTGCGTGGAGTGTGCTTGAGATTCTGTCCTTTCTCTCTCTCTTTCCCTCTTCTCCTTTTCCCTACTCACACACACACACTCTCTCTCTCTCTCTCAAATAAAGTATAACATTTCTTTAAAACATTCATATGTGTATAATGCATATATGAATGTAATAAAATGTGGTGTAACTTAATACATGATAAAATGCCACTAGGTCATTATACTAAAACTGAGTTCATGAAAGCATAGCAAATTTGGTACATAAAATACAAAAAAGATTTAGATGACTCTAGCTCAAATATTTTAAAAAGGTATTTTTTAAAAATCATTGTTTTGTGAATCTAGACAAAAATGTGTTATTTGTCTTGATATTTCCCCTCCACTCTGTGTAAAAGCAAAATTTAGGCTAATGTCTGATATAAATAGTGAGTGAACCTGGGTTTGAAATGGACTGAGTATATCTGATGCTATAAGTATCTCTAATCCTGATGGAAATATGCCGTTGATAAATTCTATAATATATGTAAGGTGAAACTTCTTTCTCAGCAGGGAAAAAATAAATATGAAATAAGGTTATGTAAGCTGGTCTAATTTTCCACTCTGCGCCACATGTTGATGGCCCTCATAATTCATACCAGAGGGAAAGTACAAGCAAGGCAGAAGATGTCTGGAACCAGATAAGCCTTACTGTATTAGGAAAAGTGGCAATTAGAGAACATATTATCAACAAGAAATCATGAGTGCATTAGTGCAGAGTTGAGAAGGAAAATAATTTGGCTTAAGAGGATTAGAAATCCCCAGTTCCTAGTTACAAGTAATTCAACCACAGAGCAAAATAAACAAATTCAATAATATCTGAAGTTCATGAACAAAGATAGTCAGAAGGGGAGAAATGACAACATGATGATACATGCAAGGCTTTGTTCTTATTGCTTCTCAAAAATTCGTTTCAGAAAAGTCTCACTGGGAGGAGAAAAACAAAGCTTTTTGTTAAATCTTTGGGGCAAAACTGCTGTTTTTCAGTGACTTTTCTATGTGTTCCTTTTCGCTAATGGCACATTATTTATTAAAATTGTGACATCCCAATAATTGATACACAGTTAAAATGTTCTAAGAAATAAACTTTGCAAGAATTGCAACTCATATCTCTCGAATTTCACTGGTTTTATGTGGGTTATTTATGCATTGATGTTAATACAGCTTAATTTACTTTATGTCCATGTGTTATTCATAAAGTGTGTTAAGTTTCACCAATGACAACAAATCTATTAAGACAAAAATAGAAAGTTATTTTTCCTTTCCTGATGATGTGGCCTTTCCCAATTTCCCCCATGCAAAAATAGAGAAAATAATTTATCTATATTTCAAAGAAATGTTCTGAAAGTGAATAATTTAGAAACAATTCAAGTGAAAATGCTTTAACATTATTAAGCACTATGCAAAAATCCATTAGATTGTTATTAATATAATATTTATCAATAATAATGCCTTTTTTGTACATCTAAAAATGAAATAGGGCAATTATAGGTAATTATGAGAAATGTTGGAGAAAAGGTTAAAGCAATCACATGAAAGTAAATTAAACCTGTGTCAAATTTCAGTCTCAAAAAAATATATAGATTTTGCTCAAGGGTCATTACTAGCCTTTAATACACACAAAGCAGCAAAGAGTAGGACGACATTCTCAATTAAACCCCCACCTTTCTATTCCCTCACTGTAACTTTCATTTCTCAGGACTGTGGAATGTGACTTTGACTCATGTATTAATTGATGTTGCTGCCACAAACCTGCAAATACGGATGCACTCTAACATTTCTCTGCCCCTCCCCAACTCCAACAGAGGAAAAAGGAACTAGCATGCAGGTGTGAGGCAGTAGAGAAGATAAAGAACAGTTTCAAAATTCAGTGTTTTTCTGACCAGTAAGCAATAAAATTCAGAGTTAAGAATCAGATGATCCTCATAGTTGCATAGGATGTTCCCAGGTGGATTCTAAGTAGAAAAGGACAGAGAATAGACATTTGGTTTGGATAAACAAACCAAAATTTCACCATTTTAAGTTAATTGCCTATTTTGAGAAAGAGAGAGATAGAGGGAGAGAGAGAAAGAATCCTAAGAAGGCTCTGTGCTGTCAGTGCATAGCTGGACTTGGGGCTCCATCAATCCCATGAACGGTGAGATCATGACCTGAATCATAATCAGTAATCAGATGCTTAACCAACTGTGCCACCCAGGTGCCCCATCATTTTAAAATTATTGGACATCAAATGAGCTTCTCAAACACATTGGCCCTGAAAATAGGCAAAATATTTCATATACTGCAGGTATAAAGTTGATAGCAAGTAATCATAGTAGGGATGATGATGATGATAGACATCAAATATATCCCAAAAGTCAGTATCACAGTTATCTATAATTTGGAATTATTTATCCTCCAACATAAGTCTTTTGAATTGATAGAATATCTTTCCTTCATTTTGAAAAACTTGGAGTTTATGGGGTGCCTGGGTGGCTCAGTTAGAGCCATGACTTTGGCTCTGGTCATGATCTCACGGTTCGTGGGTTCGAACCCCGCATTGGGCTCTGTACTGACACCTGAGAGCCTGGAGCCTGCTTCGAATTCTATGTCTCCCTCTCTCTCTGCTCCTCCCCCGTTCATGTTGTCTCTGTCTCTCTGTCTCTCTCTCTCTCTCCTTCAAAAACAAAAACACATTGAAAAACTTGGGAGTTTATCAGAGTGAAGATCCTGATAGTAGACTTACTGAGAAAAAGTAAAACAGCACCTTCAAACCAGAGTTTAATAAATCAAGCATTTTCTTTCTTCTGTGAATTAGTGAATATTTGCATACTGCATGTTTACCAGTTTGAATATTGACTATTCACATAAATGCAGTAGAAATGAATGAACATGCACTTAATTGTGTCAATTAATTTTGTACTAAGACCAGATTATATTTAGGATGTTTAAAATAAATTTCTGCTAATAGCTTATTTTTGCTATTTGCAAATTACTCCTAACATTAAAATGTACGAAAATTGTTATGAATATAATTGATTATTCTGACCATTACTTGCTCATTATTTCATTAATCTGATAATAATATTATCATCAATAATACTCTTGCTTCAGTGTTTTTTTTCTATAATTACTTATTAAATCTTAAAATTATAACGTGGCAACATGTAGTATTTTTCTGTTGGCCCCTGGAAAGTGAAAAAATAAAAAAAAAAACTATTTTGGCTAAATTTTCAATTTTTTTCACATTTCTCATACACTTAATAGTTACTTACATATATGGGTGAGCTGGGTTAACACAGAAATATTTACATCTGTAATATAATATAAATCTTTTGTGGCTGTCCTTTATTGATGCATCTTTCTAGTTCATGAAGAATGTGTTGCATTTTATGACTTTAACACTGCAAAACAATGACTTTCTCAAAGTCAGAAATTTAAATATATCATTTTTTAATTTTAATATATATCATTTAAAAATATATCATTTTTTAATATGTTGTAATAGCATTGGCTAAACAAAACTTGGGGTCTCTCTCACCTTGACTTAATTTACTTAATTCAATCAGAAGTACTGAATTTAACAGAGTTTCTGCTACATTTATACTGTTCAATGAAGATGATTTTTATTCTATCTCTGTCCTAGGCTGCCTTGCTTTAACTTTTTAGACCCTTTCTTCAATTAGACATTCTCTTTACCTCATGTTAAAAATCATGCTTACATGGCAGGTTTTCTAAGTCCCTCTCTAACTGAATAATCTTATTTGGATTAATACTTTTCTATGATTTATCCTAGCTCTATGTAGTTAATGTATACTTTAAACATTCATACATTCTCTCATGGTTTGGCACAGTTCATGTTGTTTACTTACCCCATTGATGTTGCTCTATTATTCAGATGCCCTAAAGGTAAAAATACAACCCTACACTATAAATATTGCTCATTATATATTAGTTTAGTAGTTGAAATTTGCATTAAGTGTGCATTTACTTTTTAGACTAAATAAAATTGACATTTTCATTATGTTATTAGTAATGTTGATGTTAGCCAGTCATTTCAGCTAAAATTGTTTTCAGATTAAAAAAAAAAAGCAATGGCATGTCATTTTAAATTGTTTACATTTGTAAAGCAGATATCTTGACATAATTATTATACTCTAATGAGGGATTAAAATCAGATAAGTACTTAAGCTCCATGGGTTAATCCACTGATACAAATTTATGTAAACCAAAGTACTCAGAATTTATGCTACTTAAAGATATTATAATGTGAAGAGCTAAAATTTCTGATAAAAAGGGGGGGGGGAGTTTCTCTCAGTCCTGCCAATTGGCTTATCTATATTTGCTCCTCTCTCTGCTCAATGTTTTTATCTGTGATCCGTGAAAGACACTTCCCTTGCTGTCTTGAAAGTGCCATTTTTCATGAGTAATCTATTTGAGAAGCTCTTTGGTCTTCTTGTTTTGCAAGTGGAGGGAGGACAAGTGGGATATGACTGAAGGAAAGAAAGTGCAAGTAGATAGGGCCTGAATTCAACAAAAAGAGTTAAAGTCTTAGATAGCTCCAGAAAAACAGCTTCTGTTAAGTAATAAAAAATAAAAGTAAAAAAAAAAACCCACCACAACAAACAACAACAATAAAAAAGCAGCCAGAAAAAAGCATATTGTGCAAAATGGATATTTAACTTAATTTAATTTTAGAGAGAGAGCACCTATAAGCAGGGGGAGGGGCAGAGAGTGACAGAGACACACACACACACACACACACACACAGAGAGAGAGAGAGAGAGGGAGAGGGAGAGGGAGAATCTTAAGCAGGTCCCATGACCCTGGGATCATGACCCAAGCTGAAATCAAGAATCTGGCTCTCAACCTACTAAGCCACCCAAGCCACCTTGGACTTTTAATTTACCACTTTATTAAATATTTAAAAATAGCCTTATTATCAAATTATTTCATTTTATACAATATATCTTTTGGCTACCAAATCCCATAAACTTTGTGTCAGGTGAACAGTGCCATTAGAGTACCAATTACTTTTTATGTGGTTTCAGATTTTATTTGGTATAAGTCCCTCACCAAGAATACCTGGGAGAATTAACTCAATGCTTTTATTCTCTAAGAATTAGATATGAGACAATTAAAATGGTGCCTTGATTCCTCCTCTTTCCCACATCTCTCAAAATCTTAACCGACTTTCACAGTCTAGTGTAGGTTGCACTTCCATCATGAATATTTATCTAAACATTTCAACACATATGATCTATTTCTCCAAATCCATAAGGCATTTATTTCTTGCATTATACAATTTGGTATTAATCACTACTTCATAACAGTTATGCAATGTTTTAAGATTATGTATTGATATTTCCCATCCCTAATCCCTCAAAGTATTATATGTTCTTATAGTTCAAAGACTGTGATTCACACTGCACTGTTATGTGCCTGAGTACTAGTATAACTATAAACATGACAGGACTTATTTTTTGAGCTGTGACTTTTAGCGTCAGAAATTTGACTTCATTGCTTACTAGCTACATGACCTTGAGCAAGTCAATTTATATTTCCAAACCGTATTTTTATTATGCATAAGATATTCTAATAATTTTGAATTCATAGGGTTATAAGAATAAAATGAAATACTGCATGGAAAATAGTACTAGAACCATAAAATCAAAAAAAGAAATCTGTTACTGTAACAAAAATTATGTCTAAATGGACAAAAGAGTGCTTATCTTTGAGGTAACTTACTTAGGAATGGGTACGAGGGAATTCTAAGGAGACAGAGTATACTTTAATAAATACCATCCATCTCAATTGTTTTCCACACCTAAATTTTAAAAAGTCATCAATTCTGTAGCCTCCAGCACCTTTCTTGTTAAAGATGTTCTGTTTCTGTTTCCCATAGAGACATGACAGTTTAGTCTTTCTCCATTTTTCAGGAAAAGATGTAAAACCAGGATACTACATTTAACCTGGCATACAAATGTGCTAATTTCTTACACTTTTAAGAATCTAGACTTCATGCCCAACAACTCATAATCCAAGCTTCTCTCAGTAATGCTTTTACTATTATTACTTTAGTAAATTATCTAGTGAATTGCAGCTTATTTATTGTATTACATATTTATCATAGTTGATATGCAATAAACTGAAGATTGCTGGGAAAGATAGCTGCATACAAGGTCCAAGGCAATTCTGCTAGAGAAGAACTTGTAACATAGTGAAATTTCCTTTTATTTAATTTAGGGAAGGGAGATGGCAGCTTCTCTCTCTCCACACCTTAGATGTCTTCTTGGTAACATAATAGGCCCAAACTTTTGATTTTAAAATATAAGGTTGTGGGCTTTCTATTTCTTGGAACTTGAAACACATACCTCTAAAAGTTCACTCAGGAGTCTCTCACAAGGGGTCCAGGAGATTAATACAAGGTGCAATCATTTGTTTCTCATGGAGATAACTGAAGTTTTAGTTGTTCTTTATTCTATTTTCTTTATAAACTTATGTGGATTTTTGTCTATACTTTGCACTCTCCTGGAGTGCATATAATGATATACATACAAAATAATCAATAAAGATTCAATTTTTTTTGTTTCCTCTTTGGGGAGAGGGACATGGTTTTCTATTTCTCCAACAGAACTAATAGAGTTTCAAAGTTTTTGCAGTCAAGAAAATTCTAATCAAGATTCTAATCAAGAAAGAAGGAACAAGGACAACCTGTAAGTAGGAAGAAACGGGTAGGAATAAGTTGGTTCTACACTATTTCTGGGTGTTTCCAAGCTACTGTACCTAAAAAATTATTGCTAGTTTCAAGATGAATACTTTTTGAGATGGAGAGTGTGCACTTGACCAGGCAGATCTGCACAGGTATATACAAAAAACAAACAAATCTTAATATTGATATTAAAGTTCAAGTTTAGCCAATAACCATCTTAAGCTTAGAATTAACTGCCTGAAACAGCTTCGCTGTTGCTGACAGCCTGACCTTGACACATCACAATCTGTGAGAAGCAGAGATCCTTCATGGTAATAAGAGAGAGCTTAGTAGCCTGACCTTAAGCCGAGCCCCAGTGACTGGTCAGTAATCTGGAGAGCAAAGTCTAGTATTTCAGCTATGTGCTGAAATCTAGATCAGCTAATGTGCTCTCTGATCATCGGACATGGTGGAGGACCAGAATTGGAATACTAAATATAGGACTTTTGCCAAAATAGGAAGCCCTATTTCATATACTTTTTATCAAATTCTAATCAATTAAATATAACAATTCAGTTGAAAATTTCCTATTTTTAAAGAAAATTTTTTTTAATTTGTTAATTAAAATGTTAGAGAATATGTATTCTTCATGTTAATTCATAACTTAACTAAATAATGAGGTAATGAAGAATTTGCTACTATAAAACTCAATTAAATATAAATTTCTTTAAAGCTATAAAGTGAATTATCACTTAATATCTTCTTTTTTTGTAGAAAGCATATCATTTAATTAATTAATTTATTTTTAATGTTTATTTATTTATTTTGAGGGGGAGAGAGAATCCACAGCAGCCCAGAGCCCTATGCAGGCAGGGTTCAATGTCACTAACCATGAGATCGTGACCTGAGCTGAAACCAAGAGTCGGACCCTTAACCGACCGAACGACGCACACACCCCAACCATGACATTTTAGTGTATGGAATAAGTACAGAGAAGAGAAAAATATTGTGAATTATTAAAATATAATTTAAATATTAACAAATTGCATAGTAACAGACGCACATTTATAAACAAATTTCTCTAGCACATTATTTTCACGGATTTTTTTTGTTCCTTATAACGGTACAAGGGGATATTGAAAATGAGTTCTGAAATGGAGTCCAGCTTGCAAAAGCAAGAATCACTAGGTGAGTTTTCATTCACTAACAGATGTATTTGAAGCTGGATTTTAAAATAAAGCCTTAAACTCACAAGCTCCGTCATGAATAAAATTAAAAGGCTTTATTGCCTTCATTAGTTTTCTTCAACCCAAATCTCAAGAATTTGCTTTCGATATCATCCATCAGAATCATCTGTGGAGGAAAGGTCACAGATCTAATTCTTCATTCAGGCACAGAGGACATTAACATCTAATACACAATGTGAGATATCATATATAATAATTAGGATGTAATTATGTTCACATATTTCCTCATAGATGTCTTTAGGCACTAGCTGTTCTTCCACTTCAAGAAATCACAGTGGACGCTGTTCCTATGGTTACCAGGAGGGGTGCATTTATGAAGATAGCTCAAGACTATTAAAACGAGTGAGAAACTAGGCTGGAATTGCTGGCCAGTCTGATGAAGTCACTCTGCCCATCACTATTTCTCAGTCATTGTGATGCTAAGATTGTGTTCTTTACTAGGAACAAAGCAAAAAATGAATCATTTTACATGAATAAGCCAACTTAATTAATTTTGGTCTACTTTATTTATTTATTTATTCATTGCTGCAGCTCTAGATTCCTGACACAATTTATAAAAAAACAAATTTTTTTTTTGCTTTCAAAATGTCATTTTGAAGGAACGGTTTCCTCAAATGTTGCCGAAGTGATCACTGGAATGGTCAACTAGTATTGAAAATAACAATCCATGGGAAATAACCATGTTCTGTGTACAACTGTAGGTTTATTTAACTGAATATGAGCCTAATCTTTCTTGTTATTTTTGTTTTGTTCTTATAATGATTGGTCTGAAATAAAACTTCTTTATTTTGACAAGATATTTGCTGAAAGAGAAAGAGATATAAGCAAATTATAGCATCACATGCTCTAAAGGGGAAGTCAAGTAGAATTAGAGAGTGAAATGAAGGTGGTAGTAAATTATTAATCTTCTTCAGAGGAAACTATTTTTAGTGAGAAATCTTTGATCCATCCATTTGCATAACAAAGATATGATTAGGTAAGGCATCTAAATATTCTTACTAATTTTAAGAAAAATTTATTGTGCTAAAGTTTGCAGAATATAGATATTTATACCTATGCATATACACTTATAAAAACTTAGCATTCTATCCCTTATCTAACCAAAGGTAAAATATTTAATCGTTTTTATTTAGTTCATGACACTATTTGTTTTTAAAATCCAGGTTGCAAAAAAAAAAAAAAAATTTAGGTTGAAGCCCATGAACAGTGCTAAAGTTTTTCCAACTCCATAGTTTTGCATGTTTCTGATATTAAA
The DNA here is from genome assembly GCF_023721935.1 of Panthera uncia. Taxonomy (NCBI): domain Eukaryota; kingdom Metazoa; phylum Chordata; class Mammalia; order Carnivora; family Felidae; genus Panthera; species Panthera uncia. Next base: position 95,727,826 of record NC_064809.1, on the reverse strand, counting down.
TATCTTAGAGAAAGCAGTATTCATCAATCCAGCAAGCCTGCCTCTCTGACTGCCAGAGCTGAGAAAGACCAAAAAAAAAAAAAAAAAAAAAAAGGCAATTTATGCAAGTTTTCTAATTAAGCAAAAGGAATCCAAAGGCATTTACTTGAACCTATCACTGAACATCCTGACATATTTTTAAACTGAATAGGATATAATTATTTGTGTATGTCAGCAAAAAACCAGTGGCATATCTGAGAGCAACATCTATTAAAGAGCAGACACCCCCGTTTTCCTGGGAAGATTCTGAAATAATTAAGTTAGTAAATCATCACCTAGTCAGGACATCAAGCTCCCACAGCTACTCTCCTTGATCTTCACCTTAATTATGTATCTGTCTTGATCCCTGACTATAAAATGTACTGACATGCATGTGCCTTTGCTCTATTCTGGAGATAGTTTACAAGCTATTCATGATTTAATGTTTTTATTCTAACTCCCTATGTTTCTTTGACATATGTATCCAAAGAGTGGTGTCTGCCACAGCCTGCAAACTCTATGGTTACGGTAAGCGACTTACAATCAATTTTCATTGTTCAGTAGCCACCAGAGTGGCATTTGCAATCAGACAGTTCATCAATGCCTAATGTCATGATGAGGATGATTATCATAAGTCTTTATTTTGATTGAAGTATAAATATATTATATATAGAGAAGACAGAGTTAATAACATCTGTTTAAAATGTATACATACACCCTCCCACAAATAAGGTAAAACATATTATTAAAGACCTTCCTTATCTCCAAAACCTATCAAGATCAAAATTATGCTTTGAATAATTAATGAAAAGAGAACATAATAATGTAAATTACTACCACCAACAAAAGGAATGTAATACTGTTGATTAACTATTACAGTGGTACAGTGGTATAGTTGTATTTTGAAAATATACTTTAGTTTTATTTCTTCTGTATGCTATTTTGGCTTTTCAGTATTATTAATATATATGTATATTTACATATCTGTTTGGTTTTTCATTAGAAAAAATAAAACATAATGTGTCTATTATTCAGTAACATGACAGATAAGATGAAAATTAGAACTCAATATTCTGACAGAAGTATTACATTTTCTATATAACACCTACAATATTCAGGGAAGTGATACTATTGTAGAACCAAGAAACAACAAGTTAATGAGAAAATAACTATTACTAGAGTCCTTATTATTGGATTTCCTTAAGGAATAATCAGAGGGATGGAACATAATACCACATCAACCGAGTCTGTAGAGTGAATGGATGAGGACATTATGCAAGTAAGAAATAAATGGCTTCCTAATCCTTGTACCATACTCATCCTTGAAAGAAGTGGCCTGTGTCCTTAAGGCTTGTTTTATGAAGACATCAACATTTTGAAAAATACAAAGATAGAAGATAGCAAGAAAAAAAAAATAAGCCTTAAACCTTGACTAGTGATTGAATTTTTCCACCTGCTATCTATTACTATTTAATCTATCCATGGGGGAAAAATCAGCTGAGCTGTCCAGAAACATCTGGATGTTATGGCACCCAACAAGTATAATAGCCACAGCTAATGAACCTAAAGATAGGAAGAGCATTACCTGGTTGCTATTTCAGCCTTCAGCCAATGAATATAAATAGGTTTTCGTTGATCTTTTGTCCTACTAAAATGTAATCCAGTTTATTGAACTGGTGAATTACATTAACCATTTTGACATTATTTCTTTATAAATCTACCATGATGTCCTTGTTCTGTTCTTCTTCTGTCTGTATCAGAGAAACCATAATAAAATGATATTATCTGTTTAAGCTCAGTGATTCTAATGATTGAAAAATAACTTGTATAGGAATTGCTAAAAATATATATATGACCATATATATATATATATATATATATATATATATATATAGTCATGCAAGAAGAAAAAAAAAGTAGGACTTCAACTTTCATGCCTATAGTTATTTCTTCATACAAAATGGTCTTTCTCAGCTTTGTCCCTGTATAATGAGAATGATGATGGCATCTACATAGAGTTCTGTAAAGATGAAATTAAGTAATGTATATAAAGTGCTCAACGCAGAGCAAGTGCTGAGAAAATATATTCATTGATATTATTGCTTCTGTGGCTATTAGCATTTTATCAGAGCATCAAATGTATAGATAGGTTTTATGATGGCAAATTCATCCACAGTTAGGAGAGAAAGGCTGTATTGAGATTGGAAAGTGTGCCCAGGCTAAGTAAAGAGTTTATGAAGGTAATGTAAAAAAGCTTGTTCCTGTAGTCTGTCATTCAATGCTAGGCTTTCTCCTGAGGAGAAATATCTCCAATAAGTACCGTGACTATTCCCCTGCCTCAACTGGAAGTCATTACATTATCTATTATCATATATTCAAAGGCCATGCTCTGTGATTTCAGTTGCATTTTTTCCCTTGGGCATAATATAATATACAACTATATCCACTATGTACTTTATTAGTGGTCAATTCTCTTACATCTTTAACTCTTGTGCTTCCATTGATTTAAAGATGGGGAAAACAGGACTAGAGGGGTTCGAAAATTGTTTTGGGCTACTTGGAAATATTCAGAATCGGTACCAGGCTTCTAACATGGGAAACTAGAAGTATTAATAAAAACACATTTTTAGGATGCAGAATTGACGATGGACACAAGACTGTAGTTTTCATTTAGGGGCATTACAACAAAACACAATATATGAGTTTTATCATTTAAACACCACTGTCATAAAAATGGTTTTACATAACCTTCACAACCAGTGAGTGATCTAGCTAAAAAAATATTTTCTCCATTTTACAGACGAAAAAATTAATTTTGAGAGGTAAAATGACATATCATATCTCATACAAATGTAAGCAATAGACTTAATGTGGAAAGCAATATCTTTTCTTTCTAAACAAAATTTCTTAGTATTGCAACTCAACATGAAAGTTCAAATATCAAGGAGGCAGTCTGATTACACAAGTTTGGAGCTCAAGGGATCTAGAAGAAGCTGTAAATGGCTGTGTCATCAACATACAAAAGTGGATGCATGAATCCACTGAGGCGTAGTTTGGATAGAAATGACAGTTTGGTCTTGAAACCCTCTAACTGGGGTTTAGAAACTGGGTGGGAAAGAGAAGCCAGCAAAAGAGAATAAGGGAAGACTGGATGGCAAAAGGAAAATCTTTAGATAATGTGACTGTAAGCAAGAGAAGAGAGTGTTTAAAATATGCTGAATTCTTAAAAAAAAAGTCATGAAAAAAGTGGTATTTGAGACTGGTTTTCATTTTTGGAGCAATTTCTATTAGTTAAGAGTTTGAGCTGAAAAACAGAAGCAATAAATAATTTACTTTTGAAATTTGATTGTAAACAATTGTGGGAATTCATGCCATCCCTGTGTGGAGCTCTTGCAGGAAGTCAGCAGATTGACTGATACTCATGTGAAATGGGGAAATGTGCAAAAACTAAAATATCCATGAATGAATGGACTGAGAATAGAATAAAATTGGTATCAGTCTTCCATCGCCTCCAAGCCTCCAGTTTCAATGGTGCAGACCCCTTTAGGAATAGCTAGTGATTTTGTCAATGAGCTAAGAGTGCAAAAGGAGGCGATGAGGCAGTAGAGTTGCTGTGGGCCAGCTGTGCCCATCCCAACCATGTAAGCCACCAGATAAAGTACAACCTGCTTGAGCTACAGCAGCACCTCATTCCAGCCTCTGTCCTTCCCAGAGCAAAAAAGAACATGATTTAACTTCCATTGTCTAAATCTTACTCACAATGTCTCTTGTAACTCATGCAAAATGGAATGAGGCATGGAAGGGAATTCAGGGAAACTACTTCCAGTTTAGATTTTGACAAAGTACAAATTCTTCTGAGGGCTGAAGAGTAAATAGGAGGTGAGTAAACATTTACAGTTCTTTCATGGGTTTTGCTGAAACAGACAATTAAGACGCAAATGTTTTTACACAGACTTTGGTTTTTGATTATTTTTATTTTACAAAATGGTTGATGATGGAGTAAGATGATAGATAATGGAAACTCAATCAGCAGAAAAGACAGATTAATGCTCCAGGGAGAGAGAATAAGGACAGAAGTAATAAAACTGAGAAGGTGAGATGAACACTTGCTGTTAACACTCTAGGTCTAGGGTATTTCTTCTCAAGCTTTCTTTTCACTGTGTATTTCTAATGGAATTTAGTAGTTCACAGCATGGACTCTGGGATAGAGTGTCTGGCTTTAAATCTGGACCATTACTAAATAGTTGGGTGGCAAAGGGCAAGAATTTCTTTGTCTCAGATTCTTCTTTTTAAAATGGTAATACAATTAGTAGCAACTCATAGGGTCACTGGGGGATAAAATAATAATGGTATCCACTCATAGGTCATTGTAAATATTCAGTTAAGTTAATATTTGGAAATCATGGAGGATATTATGTGTAATTAATAAGTGCTCTGTTATTATTTAAATATTTAAGTGCCTAAAGAATATAAGTAAAAAAAATCTTTTTGGTTAACATTCTAATGTTATGATTCTATTATTTAAATTTTTTACAAATATTATTTTAGTATCCCATAATATCCTAGCATATACAGCGTATTAAAATGTATATAACTTTTTATTTTTCCATGACAGACATTCAGGACAACCAATTGTACTTTCAGAAAGCTTCTAATTTCAACAAATACTGTTTTTTCTTTGCTGTACATAATTTTGCGGCGAACATCTTTGAGCATAAAGATATATCAATTCAGATTATTTCTGTAGAATAAACTACTAGAAATAGATTTAATGACTCAGTAATTCTCAGCATTCTTCATGTTCTTCTTTTGAGTAATAAAGAAAAATAAATCTAAAACTGAAGTTTTAACTTTCTTCTTTTAAAACATTATCTTAAGAATTAATAAAATTTAAGAAAGTTCATTAAATGACTAAATGGTAGAGTATTAAAAGTTTATTAAAATTAAATATTTTAGCAATAAATGTCCATCATTTATTTCAAAATCCATGGTAAACTCTATTAAAACTAGAGAACTATAACTTTTCTTCAGCTGCACCTCTGTTGAACACTGAGTATTCCATAGAAAAAAACGCTTTCTTGTAGACATTTAAATTATAGTAACTACAATAGTTTTTTTTTATATTCTCTTACTATTTGCTCTTCTTTTGTACCTGATGTTTACAATTATAGATTTTTATCATGAAACTTAAAAATGCACTACAGTGAGATAATATACATTGCTCCTGCACTTCACAGATTGTCAATTACCATTTTGATAGTATCATTCGTTACATTTCACAATTAAAACATATGGATGATTCCTCTGTATAGCAATTGTATTTGCTATGTTAATAACTAGTGGCAAAATTTCTAAGATAATATTCCCACCCGTCTCTAGAAATCTAAGAGTCTTCTTTACATTACCAATCTGACCAAAGTTGATCTCCAATGTGGCTCACCTACTGTTAGTATATTTGTTAACAACCATAACTATGTCTTTATTTCAAGTGTTAATCATGATTTTATAATGTACAGTTATGACAAATGTCCTTAAACATGTTCTACCCACGATTTGCAAACATTCCCTTAGTGGTTGAAAATATTATATTGTGAATAAGGTAGAATATATGCCTATACAAAGGATGAGAGAATTTTGTCCTATGTAAGAATACTCACTAATAATGCCATAATCACTTTCATTAGGAGCTACCTCCTTTTCTTTGCAATCGTTTGTCTTTGGAGTGCAAAGATAACCTGTTCCTGAGAGACAGAGGCTAAATAAAACACATCCCATTTTTCTTTCTATCATCAATCTGGTGTTAATATCCATAAGAAACTGGAAAAGTGCATTTTCTAAATAGTGCACTCTCATGGTTTCCTTAACACTGCATTTTCCTTATACCTCTCTAGCAATAAGCAAACATTTTTGATATTTGTTTTTATGGTTTATAGATTCTGTGTAATCTTCAGAAAAGCCTATTCCGGCTGAAGTCATGGAAGAAAAATTGTATTTCTCTCAGCACTTTTTTAAAATTCACTTCTAATTTTTGTTTCACTTTTACATTTTTAAATGGGATCCTTATGAGATTAATTTTGTAGTAGAGTATGCAATAGGAATCAAGATGAACTAAAATAGCTAGTCAATTTCCCTACCGTCATCTTTTTACTAATCCATGTTTTCACCATTGATTTTGATAGATTAGATCAACTACTGTTTGGAGACTTATTTCTGGATTTGCTATTATATTCCATTGATCTACCAGGTGACTCATGAACCCATAATTTATTTTATTAATGAGAGCTTTATTATTTGATATCCATCTGAAATATTTCCTTTGCCACTATCCTAATTCTCCTTTTTTACATAAATTTCCAGTCATTCTTGGATATTTCCCTTTTTATTATCAACTTTAGAAACAGTTTCCCTAGTTCAAAAAATAAAGCTATATTATTTGGAATATTAATTTAGGAAAATGGCATCTAAAAATATTTAATCCTCATATTCAAGAACATATTATGCATTTCCATCTATTCTAAGAGTTATTTCAAAGAATTTTTTGTATTCTTCATATTCTGAAAAAGTTCATTATTGGGCATTTCATATATTTGCATTGTCAATTATTAATTTTAATTAATGTATTTCCTACTTATCACTAGTATAGAGTGCATTTCTACATGTTTGTCTAACTAGTTTAAAATCAAACATATTACTGACTTTACTTATTACCTATTAATTTTTCACATCTATTTCCACCCTTTATTTTCTAAACATATAATTATACTTTATGGAAGAAAGATAGTGTGCCTTGTCTTTTCCAGCTGTATACCACTTAATTCTTTATCTTTTATCATTTCATAGGTTAGTGTGGAGACACACTTTTTGGGGTATCTAGTATCCTATACTCCATTCTCATCACTCTCCCCTCCCTTAATATTTATACAGTCTCTGCTCCTTAGAAAATACTTGAGCCATCAATAAGGGAATGAACAAAAATCACTGGCATCTGATCTATAATTGTTGCTAGCACAACTGTATCATTATGGCCTATCTTTCTGGGACCACAGGGGTCCTTGAAAATGCACTGAACAATTAATTGGAGGAATAAATTGGTAATACACAATTACATTGTTATATTAAGAGTCATAGGGAGGAAGACAGTTTGTTAATATATGTTATTCTGCACTTGTCTGTATTGTGTCAAGGGGAACAAAAAGACAGTTGGTGAGAAAAACTCTTCTGAAGAAAAGCACAACAACATTAGATTTATTTCTTCCAAGTGCTTAGAATGTGGCATTGAGCTAACTCGTTTATTCGTTCATATAATTGTTCAACTACATGCAGACGTTGCTCTAGGCACTAGAGATATGATAAAAAAAATAAAGTTCATGTGCTTATAGAACTTTCATTATAGTGTAAGGAAAGAGAATAAAAAATGTTGTTGGGATTAGATAATGCATAAACGATATTTAAAGTCATGGGACTAAATGAGAAACTTGGGATTTAATGTACATATGAAAGCCCCAAGATGGATCCCTGAGATATACCAATATTGGAAGACTGGTGAAATTAAGAACAGTAAGAATATTGGTCTAAAAATAGACAGTAATGTAGCAAAAAAATCAAAAGATATGTATTCTGAACTTCATGTAAAGAGTGTGTTTTAAGATAGATAGTGTTCAACTGCCCATAGGTTGAAGAGAATGGCGATCTGGAATTGATCACTGGATTTGGTAATTTGTAAATCATTGTTCACCTTACATGGTTTGTTTTTTCAGAGTGAAAGGGACTATATCAAGATTGGAATAAGTTCAAGTTAGACTGTGACAAGGAAGTAGAGAGTGGACTGGTACAGTTTTTCAATGTTGTTTTGAAACCACATATAGAGTCTAGGGAGTTTTGCCGATTGTGTGTGTGTTATTTTTCTGCCAGGTAGGAAATGTTTATCATGTTTGATCTGGTGTAGAGAGAATATTTATAATTCATAAAAGAGAGGACCGCTAAAAAGCAAAATTGTAATACTCCAGAGATAATGAGAACAAGTGCAGAGGTAGAAGAGTTGGCCATTGAGAAATATACAGGTAATTCATTCATAGCAATGGGAGAAAAGATGCTGTACATAGTCACCAATTAAGGATGTTCGGTGGAAGTAATGGTGCACTAATATGGGAATTCCCTTCTAATGTCTCGAATGAGTAAATAATAAGATCATAAGCAGAGAGTAAGGGGAACAGAGAAAATTAGATGTTGATTAACTGAGAGCCAATAAAAAAGGTATAAAATAGTTTTTTTTTTTTTTTTTTTTGAGAATGATATGTGAGTTAAAAGGCAACACTGTCAGGAAGCATTAAGGTCTCACTTAAGTTTAACTGCTATGAAATTAAAATAAGTGTCAGAGTAGTCAAGTGCCTTGCTGCAGTAGGTGAGATTCTGAATACAATTGAGGCACAGCAGGGAAGGGAGTGGAGACAGTGTGCAAAGGGAATAGTATATTTATTAGCTATAAACTTTAACTGGTTCTAATGATATAATTGGATCTAATGTAGAGGATAAAATGTGAAAGAAGGATGTGGGAGATGTTGATGCAGAATGAAAAAGACAGCAGTTGTACACATAATTCTACCATCTTATTTTAATGGAAAAACAAAACATAAAAATTATTTGCAAAAGTTTTAGTAAATGTGGGAGATGGGAAACAATAGCCACCCTCTGTACATGTGGTACGGAGAAAGAAACTACAGTGACTAGAACAAAAACAAATATCAGAAATACTTCCCAGTCTAAAATATTACTGAACTAAGTAGACTGAAAAGCTTTTATAACATTTTAGGGAAATCCAATGTAAAGCTATTAAAAAAAAAAAAAAAAAGAAAAGCAAATAAAAAAGAAAAGAAAGAAAAAAACTATGAAGGAAAACAATGTTAAAAGACATTTTGGCTGAAAAAAATTCTATCTTTAAAAAAAAAAAATTAGATTTGCCTCAGATTTCCCACTGCAATGTCAAAACCAGAGGACAATTCTCCTGGAAAATTTAATCAGAGACTCTAAAATAGCAATCTATAGTCTGATATCCAATATAGCATCTACTGCAATCAATGTCTAACAACCCCGTACCTCTCACTTTAAGATATTAAAGTAAATAAAGAGGTATTCATTAAATAACTTGTTTCATCAAGGGAATGGATCTTGTGGTACATGAAAACTCCACCTTTAGATATTATGAAGCTTATTTCTCCATATAGGTTTCATTTGTGATTTCAGAAGAAGAAAATAGATGTGAGGAGCACTCTTTTACCTCCCTTTGAAGTTCATGTTATAATTCATTATGGCATCTCTTCCTTAGGATGTCTTCTAGTTTTAAATGATTTTCAATTTAACCATATAGACTATCATGAGAATCTTTGAAAGGAAGGTGGCAATGATTTCACCATAGCTACTGGACTTAGACTGAATACATAACACTGCTGTAATAAATGCATAAATGCAGGATAATAACATTTTTGGTAAATTTGATAATTATGTGTATAAGTTAATCTTTGGATTCTATGCTACTTACATTGAAATTTTCACACAAAATTAATAAGCACAATTCTTATTTTATTTTCACCTGTATATACATTTAAAGAATCACAGATAAAAGAGTTAAAAAAGAATCAGTAAGAATTGAAGAATACATGGGCACCTGGGTGGCTCAGTTGATTAAGTGTTTGACTTTGGCTCAGGTCATGATCTCGTAGTCTGTGGGTTGGAGTCCCCCATCAGGCTCTGTGTTGACAGCTCAGAGCCTGAAGTCAGCTTCTGATTCTTTGTTTCCCTCTCTCTGCCCCTCCTCTGCTCGCACTGTCTCTGTCTCTGTCTCTCTCTCAAAAATACATAATTAAAGAAAAAGAAAAAAAATGAGGAATACAATAGATGAGATTGGAAAAAGGCCTGATGCAATGAATAGCAGACTGCTAGAAGCAGATGAATGAAATAATGATACATAAGACAACATAATAAAAAAATATAATGGAGCTAAACAAAAGAGAGAAAGAAGAATTATAGAACATGAGAATAGACTTAGGGAAATCAGTGACTCCATCAAACAATAACATTTGCATTATATGAGTGCTAGAAGAGAGAGAAAAGAGAGCAGAAAATTTATTTCAAGCAATAATAGCAGAAAACTTCTTTATTCTGGGGAAGAAAACAGACATTCAGGTCCAGGAGGCACAGAAAACTCCCATTTAAAAAAAAATCATTCAAAAAAACAAAAAAACAAAACAAAACAAAAACAAAAACACAGGCCAACACCAAGATATATTGTAATTGAACTTGCAAAAGCACCAGTGATAAAGAAAATATCTTAAAAGCAGCAAGACAAAAAGCAGTCCTTAACTTACAAGGGAAAACCCATAATGCTAGCTGGAGATTTCTCAAAAGAAATATGGCAAGCCAGAAGGGAGAAGTTTGATATATTTAAAGTGCTGAATGGGAAAAATCTGCAGCCAAGAATAATGCTCTATTCAGCAAGGCTATCATTCAGAATAGAAAGAGCCAAAAACTAAAGGAGTTCCTGACCACTAAACCAGCACTGCAAGAAATATGAAAGAGGACACTTTAAGTGCAAGGGAAAGACCAAAGTGACAAAGACAAGAAAGGATCAGAGAAAATCTCCAGAATTAATGATAACACACATAATAAAATGGCAATAAATATGTATCTATCAATAATTACTTTGAATATAAATGGACTAAATGCTCCAATCAAAAGACATAGAGTGTCAGAATGGATTAAAAAAAAAAAAAGGACCAAAAGTGAGGGGATGGAAAACATTCATCACAAAAATAGATGTCAAAAGAAAGCTGAAGTGACAGTACTTATATCAGACAAACTATAATGTAAAACAAAGACTGTAAAGAGACAAAGAAGGGCATTATATAGTCATAAAGGGGACAATCCAACAAAAATGTTGTAAATATTTATGCACCCAACATAAAAGCACCTAAATATATAACATAATTAATAATAAACATACAGGAACCAATTGATATTAGCACAATAATAGTAGGGGACTTGAACACCCACTTACATCAATGGATAGATCATCTAAACAGAAAATAAACACAGAAACAATGGCTTTGAATGACACACTGGACTAGATGGACTTAATAGATATATTCTGAACATTCCATCCTAAAACAGCAGAATACACATTCTTTTCAAGTGGACATGGAACAGTCTCCAGAATAGATCACAAATTAGGTCCCAAACCAAACAGGCTTCAACAATACAAAAAGATTTAAATCATATTATATACTTTTTCTGACCACAACACTATGAACCTTGAAATCAGCCACACGAAAAAATTTAGAAAGGCCACAAATACATGGAGGTTAAGCATGGTACTAAACAATGACTGGATCAGCCAGGAAACCAAAGAAGAAATAAAAAAAAAAAACATAAAAACATATAAAAATGAAAACACAATGGTCCAAAACCTTTGGGATATAGCAAAAGCAGTCCTAAGAAGGAAGAGTATAGCAACACATGCCTACATCAAGAAAAAAATCTCAAATGAACTACCTAAACTTATACCTAAAGGAACCAGGAGAGGAGAGGAGAGGAGAGGAGAGGAGAGGAGAGGAGAGGAGAGAATAACCCAGAAATGAACCTACGACTATATGGTCAATTAATGTTTGACAAAGCAGGAAAGAATCTCTGATGGGAAAAAGACGGTCTCTTCAACAAACGGTGTTGGGAAAGCTGGACAGCAACATGCAAGAGAATGAAACTGTATCCCTTTTTCACACCACACACAAAAATAAATTCAAAATGGATTAAACACATAAATGTGAGACTTGAAACCATAAAAAATAATACTGGAGACCACAGGCAGCAGCCTGTTTCACAGTGGGTGTAGCAAAGAAAGCAAAAATCATCTATTGGGACATCATCAAAATAAAAAGCTTCTGCACAGCAAAGGAAACAATCAACAAAACTAAAAGGCAACCTATGGAATGGGAGAAGATACTTGCAAACAACATATCTGATAAAGGGTTAGTATCAAAAAAATAAAGAAATTATAAAAGTCATCACTCAAAAATGAATAATCCAATTAAAAATTATCAGAAGATATGAAGGCATTTTTCCAAAGATGGCATCAAGATGGCCAATAGACACATGAAAAGATGCTCAACATCACTAATCATCAAATGCAAATAAAAACTACAAGGAGATATTACCTCACACTTGTCAGAATGGCTAAAATCAACAATACAAGAAACAACATGTGCTGGCAAGGATGTGGAGAAGGGGAACACTCTTGAACTGTTGGTGCAGCCACTCTGGAAAACAGTATGGAGTTTTCTCAAAAAGGTAAAAATGGAACCACCCTACGATCCAGCAATTGCACTACTAGGTATTTACCCAAAGAATTAAAAAGTACTAATTCAAAGGGATACCTGTACCCTGATGTTTACAGTACCATTATCTACAATAGACAAATTATGAAAACAGCCCAAGTTTCCATCTACTGATGAATGGATAAAGAAAAGTGGAATATTACTTACCATAAAAAAATGAAATCTTGCCATTGCCAATGACATGGAAGGAGCTAGAGAGTATGATGCTAAGCAAAATAAGTCAGAGAAAAAAACAGCATATGATTTCACTCATATGTGTACTTTAAGAAAAAAAAAAAACAAGTTAACCATTGGAAAATAAAGGAGGTAAACCAAGAAACACACTCTTAACTATAGAGAACAAACCAATGGTTACCAGAGAGGATATGGGTGGAGAGATGGCTAAAATACATGATGGGAATTAAGGAGTGCTCTTCTGGGATAAGCACCAGGTGATGTATGGAAGTACTGAATCACTATATTATACCCCTTAAACTAATATTACACTGTATGTTAACTGGAATTTAAATAAAAACTTAGAAATGTAAGAACAAAATGACTAGAATGACTTTGTCATGATTTTGATCCCAGCTGATTTCAAGTCTGTTTTGAATTCTGCTTACTTCATAATTAGTACCCTGGTGACATTGTGACTCAACTGCCTTTAAATATCTCTTATTCTGGCCTGTTTCCATGACACCTTTCTAATTTGTCTTCAATTGCCTTTCCTCACTTTTTTGTATGAAGATTAGAACCATAATTCTCCCATTTCTAGAAGCTATTGGTTTTCATTAGTAAAGATACTTGACATTTAATTGAATTCAGAAATTCCCACTTAAGTAAAAGTACTTTTATTGTAATCTTTAAAATATTTTTGTAGAATCTATAGTATTATTTATATTTTATACATAGATTGATTTAAGAATGTTTTGTTAAAAATGTTTTGTTAGGAGTTACATGACAAATTTATTAGAAACTTATGTCAATTAACTTAATTTTGAACATTTTAGAAACACACCATCTACTGAATAGTACAGCCATTGTTTACTTAAAGTGTTCTCTGTAATTAGTGATTTGCTAAATAATATATTACACATTACAACAACCAAAAAAAGAATAAAAACAGTAATATAAATACTATGTGTGAGTGTTTGTGTTTCCCTATCAATTTACATATTGGAATCCTCATAGTATGATTGTTCTAGGAGGTGGGGCCTTTGGGAGGCAATTAGCTCAGGAGGGTGGGGCCCTCTAAAGAGATTCTAAGAGCTCCTTAGCCCTTTCCAGCATGTGAGGATACAGGGACAAGTCTGTGACTGGGAAGAGGGCTCTTACTTGACCATGCTGGCACCCTGATCTTGGATTTCCAGCCTCCAGAACTATGATAAATAAATGTTTATTGTTTACAAGGTACCCAGACCATGGTATTTTGTTATAACAACCTGAACAGACTAAAACAGGTTAACAATTTTGATCCTTGATTTATTCAAGGTATTATACCTGGTGCTGTAGGTAGTATTCACTTACTATCTCCTAGAAAATAGATGAGATATAGCCTAATAGTATCTCTCAAGATAGGGAAACTTAGTCTTACAATGTGTATGTGTCTTGTCCAAGGTCAAGGTGCTGAGGTTGGAATTTAAAATTAAGAAATCTGAAGATAAGATTCAATTCATAACTATTAAGGCAAAAAAGTTGTTCTACACAAAGTAACAATCTATAAAAAATACTGGTCAATATTGTCATGGAATTTCTTTTCTTTTCTTTTTTTTTTTTTTTTTTTTTGAAACTTGCCAGACCTCTCTAGATGACATTTGTGCAACATGAAAATTTCAAAGGAAGATCTACATCTAAAATGCATGACTATTCCTATCAGCAGTTTGCAAGAACCATATTAGTAAATCATCTGGGAAAGATGGCTTATTAATGGCTATCTATCATGAGTCACTTTCATCTTTCACATCAATGAGAGATATGAACTTTAATTTACAATGGTGGCTATGTGGACTACCACTAGGTAATGGGGAAAAAAAAGACAAATGAAAGAAGGAAAGAAATCCTAGAAATAGAGCAAACGTACAATATATATTGACGTACAGCTGTATATAGGGTCTGTATCTTTTAAAATCTCTTCTTCAGACTATATGTTTTTCCCCTGTATCTCACTTGACATCCTTTATGGATATATATTTTTTAAGGACTTACAACAATGCTGACTAATATGACATAAAATTATTCACTTTGACTTTGAATGGAAATTTTGAAATATTGATTTTCAAGTTCTGCTAACTAATGCTTTTATAAACACCAAATAGCTCAGCTTCTTTTAATTTTCTTGGATGGCAACCATGATTTTGGAGACTTTTGGAAACTTCAATTCCATTTTTGCTTTCTTGTAGAATAGAAAAATAATTTACCAAAATGTGATGAGTTTACAAAATTCCACCTAAAACTAAAATAAATGAAAAGCAAAGAAACAAAAACAGCTGTATGTTTTGACAGCTGTCTTTGCCAATTGCCACCTTTGCCAGTGACTTGAGAATAGGAAACTAAAGAACACGTTAAAAATGTATAGGGAATACATCTGGTATACTTGAAATCAAATAATTAGCCAGCACTTGTTATTCTAACCTCTATTTAATGCCATTTTTTATAGAAGATGAGGGATTTACGCAGTAGGTGTAAATGTAACAATAATGATAACACTAAAAAGGATTCAATAAATTATCTTTTGAGAACTGTTTGTGTAATTGTTGAAGGGTTATTAGAAGATTGTTTTTTCCCTTCATATTTTATAACTTACTTACACCTGAAGATTCATGGAGGGAGAAAATGAATCACTCAGAACACTTAAAAAGCAACGTGGAGTTTAGTGAAATAGCACAGCATGGAATTAGCTATGTAAACTGTCAAAATCAAGAACAATTATTTCATATTTTTATATATAAAATGAAAATCAAACAAATTCAATATAAATTATCTCTCCATGTGTATTTTACGTGTGTTTGTGTATGTATAAAATACACGTAAGTTGAACCTGAACCACAAAATCTGAAACTTCAGAATGAGAGAACATTTGTGACCATTTGATCACCATCCTAACTGAAGCCTCAAACATGGACTCTTTCTTTCTCCCCATTTCACAGAAGATTAAAACGAAGATTCATAGGATCTAAGTATTTGCCCAAAGTCATCTTATACCTAGTAAGTGGCAGAGATCTTGCTCTCCAGTATCCAAGCTTAGTGTTCCTTCCCCAAACAGGAAGTAAATAACTAGCAGAAAATGCTGAAGGGAGTTGACAGGATAATAATAAAATACAAAGTATATAAATAGTTAACTTAGCATTATTGTGCTATTTAACTCTGTAGTTTGGTTTCACACCACTATGTAGAAATAATTTATGTATTTCTTTAAATGAGCAATAATTTGAGTTCTGAATAATTCTGGATTGAAATAAAGGTGGATAAACTTTACCTCTAATTTAGCATAGAACAATTTACTTATTTTATTTCTCTTTTCCTTCTTATGTTATTAGTCTCCTTTTTTCACCTCTTCTATCCCTCTTTCCCCTGCCCCACACAAAGTTTTTATGCAAATAGACATGGTATATTTATCTTTATGTCTTATTTAAATGTGGACAAATATTTGTAGATATAAGTTAAAAGCCTGTAAAAATGTCCTAGACCTTTGTAACATAACTTTAATGATAAGAACACAGGCACAGAAAAAGTGTTTAACTAGGTATTTGAAGCTATTTTAAAAATAGAAATAAAAATGTATAGGTTCATGTGCTCTAAAAAAGAGTTTGTCCTTTTAAGTCAGCTTGATAAGGGTATAATTTATATACAATAAAATGAACAGATATAAAGTGTACAGTTCAATGAATTTTCACAAATACATATTCCCATGGAGCTACCACCTCAATGATCCTATTATCCCAAAACATTCTATCATATTCCTTAGTAGTCAATCTTCCCATTCCCTCACCCCCCCAGAAAATCACTGATCCGCTTTCTGTTGCCATTGAGTGTTTTGCATATTTGAGGATTTCCTATAAATCTTTTGCATTTATTTAGTCTTTTGCATCTGATTTCTTCTGTTCAACATGTTTTTGAGATTATTCATATTATGTATTTCTTACATTAATGAGTAGTATTCTAATGTATGAATACTTTTATGAAGAAAGTTATTAAATTCTTTTACATATAGGCATTTTTAGACAAGTGTTTTCAATTACTTCAGGTAAATACCTAGTAAAGAAATTGCTGGGCCATATGGTAAGTGTATATTTGACTTTTTAAGAAGTTGCTAAAGAGTTTTCCAAAGTGTTTGCCCATTTAAATTCTCCTTGGCAGTAAAAGACCTTTCCAGTTGTTCCATGTCCTATTCCACATATGGTTTTGTCAACCTTTTAAACTTAGCTATCTTAGTGGGTGAGGAGTGGTATCTCATTGTGATTTTATTTTCCTTTCCTGAAGATTAATGATGGTGAGTATCTCTTCATGTCCTTACTGACCATTTGAATATCTTTTTGGTGAAGTGTCCAATTTTTTTGTCCATTTTTAAAATTGGATTTTTGTCCTAAGAGACTTTTATATTCTAGTTAAAAGACTTCTGTCACATATACTTAAAGCAAATCATTTTTCACAATTTGTGGCTTGCCTTTTCATTTTCTTAGCAGTGTCTCTAAAAGAACATAATTTTTTATTTATGAAATCTCATTTGTTAGTTATCTATTGTTATATAACAGACTTCTCCCGATTTAGCAGCTTAAATCAACCACACTTAACCATCTTACATAGTTGCAAGGATCAGTGATCTAAGAGTGGATAGACAGATGGTTCTGGCTCAGGATCTCTCATGAGATTACAGTAAAGCTGTTGGGTTTGACTGCATCTGGAGAATGTTTTCTCAACCTAACTCTCATGGTTACTGTCTCCAATTCCTCCTACATGGGTTCTTTCACAGGGCTGCTTATGGCAAGGCAGCTCCATTTCCTGAAGGGAGGGAGCAGGACAGAGAGAGAACAAGAGCAGGAAATGAAGAGAGCAAGAAACTATGAGATGGAGATGGAAACTATAATATCTGATATAACTTAATCCCAGAAAATGGCATTTGATCACCTCTCTCTATTGGTCCAATATACCAACCCGAGTACAATGTGAAAGGTATTACATAAGGGTGTGACTACCAGGAAGTACCAGAGATGACCAGAACCCTCTTGGAGACTGGCTACCACATATCTATTAATATTATTATATTTTCTTTAATGGTATTGCTTCTTAGTAGTGAATGTTATCTAATTTAACATCATATGAATTATCTGCTTTGTTTCTGTACATAAATTTTAGGTTTTTAGCATTTCTCTTCAGGATGAATACTCATTTTGAGCTAAGTGTTCTGTATGGTGTGACACAAGGGTTTATTCCTTAGGGACTTTTAGTGATTCTAGCAAAATATAATTTCCCCATATTGTACCAGGATTCTCGCATAGAGAGTCGTGACACAGAGGCTTTTCTTTCCAGGAAGCAACTTTATTTGTGCTGACACTGCTCAGCTAGGTTTGTACCAAAGAACTGAGCCCTGAATGCCACGTGGAATATATTTTCTACTTCTTTGTCTCCCATATACGGTAACACACAAACATGTAGTCTGACTAAGTGGTCTCATGTTACAAGGTCATGAGAGATGTTGTCACACATGTGTATAGCCAGGTTGTCTTGAGTTTTTCTTTTTTTTTTTTTTTTCTTCCCTTTCCGTACAGAGGGGACCCTACCACAATGTTAATTACACTAGCACAAGTTTGAAAAATTATTTGACAAGATTTCTATTTTCAGTAAAACTAAATAAGCACCCACTATTTCATGTCTTCCCACAGATAACTACAGTCTTTGGAGAAAATGAAAATGACCTGTAGGCACTGGTGCGTACATCAGAATAGAAAGATTCTGAAAGGAGAGTCAAAACATGGAAGGTATCAGATGAATTTCCTTTTTAACAGCTTTTAGCAGGAAGGTAGATTGAACTCACTTCCAAGCTGTGTGGTTGAAACCTAAAGAATTTAAGGGAATATAAGACAATGTATAACCTATGTTTAAGAGGAGTAGTGCAAGGTAGAAAGAAAATGAATAGAAAATATATTTCAGTATATGAAAATATAAAAGCCAAAAGTTTTTCCAAAAATACAGACATAAATGTATTGGTTCAAGAAGCTCAGTGAACTATGAACAAGATGCACTGAAGAAAATCACATTATGCACAAAATAATCAATATAAGGAGACGATCTTAAAAGCAGCCAGACAAAAATGACAGATTGCATACAGAGGAACAATCACTTGAATGACTGCTGACCTCTCATCAGAAAATATGGAGGCCAAGAACATTTTAAAATACTGAGAGAAAAATAACCAACTACTTTATATTTTGTGAAAACACTCTTTAAGAATAAAAGCAAAATAAAGACATTTTCAGACAAAATAAAGATAACAGAAGTGGTCATTAGCACACTTGCACCACAAGGGATATTGAAGGAGGTTCTCAAGACTGAAGAGAGATGATAATAGAAGTGACCTGACCCACCAGGAAAGAAAAACAAAACAAAACAAAACAAAACAAAACAAGACAAAACAAAAACAAAAACAAAACCATCAAAAATGGTAATGCTAGGGGCGCCTGGATGGCTCAGTTGGTTAAGCATCCGACCTCAGCTCAGGTCATGATGTCACGGTTCGTGAGTTCGGGCCCCGCATCGGGCTCTGTGCTGACAGCTCAGAGTCTGGAGCCTGCTTCAGTTTCTGTGTCTTCCTCTCTCTCTCTGCCCCTTTCCTGCTTGTGCTCTGTCTCTCTCTCTCTGTCTCTCTTCCTCTCTCTCTCTCAAAAATAAATAAACATAAAAAAAATTAAAAAAAAAATGGTAATGCTCATTAAACAGTCAACTCACCAGGAAGCCACAGTAACTGTAAATGAATGTGTAAGTATGTACTTGAAGCTGAATTTGAGAGAACTAAAGGGAAAATAAACAATTTTACAATCATAGTTATAGGCATTTAAACCCATCTTTCAGGATTTAATAGAACAAGTAGATTTTAAAAGTTGGTAACAACATAAATTATCCAGAAAACACTATCAACATATTGACTTAATTGATATTTATACAACACTAGGTACTACAATTGCAGCATGAAAATCGTCAAATCCACACAGTGTGTTAACCAAGACAGACCATATGCCAACCCATAAAATGAATCTCAACACATTTCAAAGGACGGAAATAACTTCTAAGTAATACATAAGTGGAAAAGAAAAATCCTTAGGGAACACAGAAAATATTTCAAACTTCATAAAAATAAAAGCAACATATCCAAATACACAGATGTTTGGAAATTCCTCAGGCATTTAAAGCCTAAGTAGGTCAATTTTAAATAATCCACAGGTCAAAGAAGAAATCAAAAGTGACCTTAGAAAATATTCTGAAGTTAAAACAAAAAGACTTACCAAAAACTGTGGTAGCCGTTAAAGTAATTATGTAAATAGGCTAAGGTGGCTTTAACGTCTTAGTAGCCTTGGTAAGCAAACAGAAGTAAGCCAGAGTAAAGTGCTTTAAACACACTCCTATCCCAAAACACAAAACTTTAAGAACAAATCACAAATGGCCAACTATTCTTTCCTAAACAATCCAACCACTGAAGCTATAGCCCACCAAATAACTTCCTCGCTTTAATTCTGCATCTGCTCTATAAAAGCTTTTCTCCAGGGGCGCCTGGGTGGCTCAGTCTGTTGGGTGGCGGACTTGGGCTCAGTTCATGATCTCGAGGGCTGTGAGCCCGCGTGGGGCTCTGTGCTGACAGCTCAGAGCCTGGAGCCTGCTTGAGTTCTGTGTCTCCCTCTCTCTCTGCACCTCCCCCACTCTCTCTCTCGCTCTCTCAAAAATAATTAACGTTAAAAAAAATTCAAAAAATAAAATAAAATAGCGTTTCCCCAGCTCCTGCCCAAGGAATGTGTCTAACCACTTTTGGTTTGGTGCAGCCTCAATGGAATAGACATTCCATCAAATGAACTCTTGAAAATTTTAATGTGCCTCAGTTTATCTTTTAACATAGCTAAAGCAGTACTTGTTTTTTTTATAGCACTAAATGTGTAGATAAGAAATGAAGAAAGGTCTCAAATGACTAGCTGCCACATTAAGAAATAAGCCAAAGATCAAATTAAAACCAAAGGAATTAGAATAAGTTAAATAATAAAGACTAGAGTGAAAATCAATGAAACAGGAAACAAAAACAATAGAAAAAATGAAATCAAATGGTGGATCTTAGAATCATCAATACAATTGATAAAATCCAGCCAGAATGATCAAGAAAGAAAGAAAGAAAAAAAAAAAAAAGACACAAATTAGCACCTGGAATGAGAGGGATTACACTGCTCTAGATTCTACAGATATTAAAAGGATGATAAAGGGGATATTAGTGTTTTCAGCCAATACATTCAACAATTTAGATTAAATAAATTACTTTAAAGACACAACTACCACAGCTCACTGTAGAAGTTACAGAAAATGTGAATGGCCCTATGTCTTTTAAAGAAATTGAATTTGTAGTGAACATATTAGCTCTCAAAGAAAACTCCCTGACTAGTTTGCTAAGTATCAAATTCTATCAAATATTTGCAGAAGAATTAATGGCAATTCTACACAAACTCTTATAGATAATTTAGGAGGAGGGAATACTTCCCAATTTATATAATGGGGCCAGAATTATCTTCACATCAAAATCAGTCAAATGCATTTCAATCAAATTCCAGAAAAATATCCTTCATGAACATAGATGCAAAACTGCATACAAACTTTTAGCAAATTAATTCCAACAATATAAATAATAAATTATTATCAAATTGGTTTTACCCCAGAAATACAAGGTTTATTTAACATTCATAAGTCAATTGATATAATTCACCATATAACAAAGTAAAAATGAAACAAAAAAATTAGTTTAATAAACAGAAAAACTTTTGACAATATCTAAGAAACATTCCTGATAAAAACTTTCAAACTAGGAATAGAAGAATACTTAACGTGATAAAGAGCATTCAGTCTTAGTTTTTCTCATTCGTCTTTTGTTATTTTCTATGTATAGGTATTTTACATGTATATTTAATCATGCATATTTCCTATTTTGATGCTTTAACAATCTTGGAAACTTACGAGACCCAGAACCTTTCTAAGAATTTCAATAAACCCCAGGAACCTTTCCAGGGCTCCAGCACCTTTCTGGGAGCAAGATGTACGTGCAGTTTTAAATACAGTTTGTTTCGATCTGAGCGCCGCAGGCACGCGAGCCCTCAGGCCTCAGTGACTTACCCGGAGCCCTCGGTAAGTGCTAGAACCAGGAACTCAAAAGGGTTCAGCCGCGGGTGTTTCTCCTGTAAGCTCCTCCCCCAGTTAGCAGGAAGCCTTGGATCCCACTCCTCGTGGTCAAAAACTTAAAAAAAAAAAAAGAAAGAAAGGAAGGAAGGAAGGAAGGAAGGAAGGAAGGAAGGAAGGAAGAAAGATTAAAGAAGACAATTTCAGCGATAAAAGCCAAACAAATCTTATCTAACACTTCACTAAGCAGATAGTCTTCTTTCAGAGACCCGCAATATGGGGCGGAAGGCAAGAAGCTTTTCTGTCACAAAGAATAAGGAACAAGGAAGAAAAAAAAAATACCTGAGGGATTGGGGCTCCACCGTCTCTTGCTTGGGGTGAGAGGGACCGGAGTTGGCTTGGCGTGGGGCGTCTGCGGATTGGCTGACTGGATATCCTGCCCTTGGGGTCAAGTGGGGGCATTTGCATCACTGAGTTCCGGTTTGTTGAGGTCGAACGCGGGACAAGAAATGGCTCTACCTTGGGCGAAGAAATTTATTTCAGTATTTCAGGATAAGGTGTGCCTGCAGCCCTGGAGGTGAGAAAGAAATCTGCTGGCTTTCCTGGACCACAGGTGCTGCCGCATCACCAGGTAAGGAGAAAGCAAGGGCGCGATGCAGGGGCAGGAGTGTGGGTCTGCTGAGAAAGGGGGGCACCTGTGCGGAGGTCTAGATCAGGTGACAACACAGTGTCTGCGGGGCCTGACACTCCAAAATTAGCTGCCAAATGAATAATTTGTAATAATAAATGTACAGTACTTGATTTATTCCATAAATGTTTATGGAGAGTATATTTTCCCCTCTGTCTAGACACTAGAACGCGATCTGGGAAAATACCAGCTTTGTATCGAGTTTAGATTCTTGTAAGGAAACAGGCCAAAGCCACATAAATTTTAGTTAAAATAAGCACATTAGATGTTGGTAATGCTATGAGAGAAAGAGGGTCAAGAGAAGTGGCGTTGCTGTTTCAAATAGGTTGATTTAGGAAGCATAACTAAAAAGTAGACATTTTAATAAAAATCTGAGCCTGAGTGGCTCAGTCCCTTAAGCATCAGACCCTTGATTTCAGCCCAGGTCTGGATCTCACCTCAGGTCTCGATCTCACAGTTTGTGGGATCCAGTCCAGAGCGGGTCTCTGAGGGGACAGTGCTGAGCCTGCTTGGGGTTCTTTCCCTCTCTCCGCTTATCTCTTTGCCCCTCCCCCACTTGTGCTCTATGTCTCAAAAGAAATAAATAAACTTAAAAATATGTATTAAAAAGTCCCCGAAAACAGGGAGAATGCAAAGCCATTCATGTGGCTGAATATCTCCTGAAGATATCTCCAGGCTGAATAAACTTTTGTTCATATTTGGACGTCTAGCCGAGCGTGTTCAAGGATTAGGAGTGACGCTAGTGTTTCTAGAGCAATCAGCAAGGTGGTGAATGAGATGGTCAGAGACGTTGGGAAGAGGGCTGTATATAGCATTATGGACCATATGTAAATAACTTGGACTTTACACTGAATGGAGTAGAAAGCCACTGGAAAGTTTTAGGCAGATAAGCGACAAGATGTGATTTTTGTTCTAGAAGGATAGCTCTAACTGCTATGTTAGCATTGGACCTATGTGGTATGGAAGTAAGAACAAGGTCAGGGAATCAAAGGATGGCTTGATAGATGCAATGAACACAAATGGAAACAGTTGTTGGGACAAAGGAGGCTAACAACAGAAATGGTGAAACATGGCCAGATTCTGGGTACATTTTTAATGTAAAAACAATTAGGCTTACTATTATATTGGATGGGGGGCATGAGGAATTAAAAATAACTTCAAAGTTTTTGGTCTGAGCAACTGAAAGAATGATGATGTAATTTATTGAGATTGAAAAGATTAGGTGAGGCAAATTAAGGTAGAAAGGATGCATGTGTTTTATTTTTCTCCTCAAGTACAGTTTAATAATTCGTAGATAATTATAGTGTTCAAAGACATCTTTTAATTTTTAATATATTCTTAAAATTAATATGCCATCACACTTGAAGTAGAATTTTTATCTCTGAATCTTCCCCTTTATATGTTTGATGTTTCAGAGTTCATATATTGATACATTCTATATTGTCACTCCTATGCCATGTTTTGTGTGCAAGTTTGCACTTTTGTACCTTGGTTATGCTGTCAGGGAGCTAAGATTTCCACTATTGCAGTGTCATCATTTTTCTCTATGTAACAGTGTTTGTGATTTGTGCAATTAGCTGGATATTTTATTGAATTTTCCTGTATTTTATATAAATTACTGGAAAATGGAAAAATAAAAGTGCTGATACTAGACATAAAAAAAGATGTGTCATAAAAATAATGCAATTATGACAAAGATGGAATTCATTAAGGATGCTGAATGAAGCAACTCTAGTTTCAGTTCTATGATCCTTAGACTTAATCTGATTTTTTTTCGTGTGAACCGTGAAGGGGAAAAGAACAAAATTAAAGAACATGCGTGAGGTGGCTAGAAAATGTTGTGGTACTTAAGATCTCCATAACAGAACACAATTGATGCAATGACAGTCTGTTGTTCAACTTTAAAAAGTAATATTTAGCTTTCATAGCTGTTTTTTATAAGCATTTGTTATATTTAAGAGGAAACTATTTGTAATGATGTCCAATCCATATGTTATGTGTTATGTATCACATTCTGTAGAATTTTATTAATAACTGAACTGTGATTTTTATAATAAACAAACAGATCTCATGTACTTGTTACCAGCATATTCATAGATTTGTCTGTACCAAAAAAAAAAAAAAAAGTTGTATCAGTTTAACCAGCTAGTCGAATAATAATCAATGGAAAATTTATTAGCCAGGTTATTGGGAGAACTGATAGAATTAATATGGTCAAGTTGTTTATACACATATTAAGGACATACTTGCAAGATTACAAAATTGTTCTATAATTAGTGGAAAGGAAGTTACTCATATTACCATACCATCAATTAATTGACAGGAGACTAAGTTATTATTGTCATAGTGTAAAAACTGTATGTCCTCAAAAACTTCTTTGCTGAAATCTTGACTTACCAACAATTGGTATATTTCTACCTATCATTTACTTCACTGTTAATGTCTAAATATTCCTATATCTACTCCAAGTTTATTTTGTAAATGATGTAAAATTTGGAAGAATTTTATTTTCATTTGGATGATTTTTTCTCATCTCACACCATACATAAAAATAAATTCACAAAGGCTTTAATCTTTGGATACAAAAATTAAAAAAATTTTTTTTTAATTTCCAGTAGCAAACATACGAGAAAAGCAGAAGATACAACAGCATAAGACTGGTTACGTGGACGTGGATCCTGAAATTATGGGGAAATTTTTTTTTTAAGTTATAGGCCAATAATTTGGAAGTTCTACAAAGCAGTTAAAGGATACTAAATGTATAAGGGATTCTTGAAATCAATAAGATAAAGATGACATGCTTGGTGTGAAAATGGGCAAAATTTAAAAAACAAATTTAACAAAATATAATATAGAAATCAGGCTTTAATGTGGACACAATCTCCACGACCACTGTCAGAATAGATAAAGAACATATAGTATATACATACAATGGAAATCTATTGGGTCTTCAAAAGGATGGAAATTCTGCACTACGTGACACATAGATGAACCTTGAGGCCATTGTGCTTAGTCAAATAAGACAGTCACAGAAAGACAAATATCGCATGGTTCCACTTATATGAAGTATCTAAATTAGTCAAATTTATAGAATCCAGGAGTGGAATAGTATTTGCCAGTGGCTGGGGAAACAGGAAGTGGGGTTACTAATCAACCAGCATAGTGTTTCAGTCAAGCAAGGTGATTAAACTCTAGGAAACTGTTTATTAACTGGTACCTATAGTCAACAGTAGTATTTAGTACCCTTAAAATTTTGTTAAGAAGATAGATCTCATGTTAAGTGTTCCTTCCACAATAAAATTTTTTAAAAAATCAAGTTTTACCCTAATAATCAAATAACAGGAACATTTCGTTTAGAACATCAGATAACCATAGATTGACATCAGTCATAATGTTCTGTGATGATAAGGGTTCAGAGAAGTGTCTCAGTAACCCATCCCAAATATCTGGTTTTAAAATTTAATTGAAAAATTTACTTTGTTTTCAATTTTTTAACAATGAGGCTATATTAAATGTGTAAACAGGAAGAGAATTATGAATTTTTTTTTAATTATGAAAAATTTAAACTTTTTAAGCAATTGGCAAATTGGAGAAAATAGGAGAGAACATAAAGTATAAATTGGCCCAAAATTTCTGGAGGAGCAATGTATTAATACATACCAAGTCCTTTTTTTCCCCACATCATTTAGCCCAAAAATCATAAAGAGAGAAAGAAAGAGAAAAGAAAGAAAAGAAGAAAGAAAAGCAAATAGAAATTTTTTAGCTGTGGTCATTATAGCATAGTTTATAATATTTAAAAATAAATTGTCTAAAAATAAATTTAATTACAGTAAAATAATTGTGTTATAACCATTTAATTTGTTGCTACATAACATTTAAAAATACCTTTTAGATACATATTTATTGATGTAAAAATCATTTGTTATAATGCATAAAATCATGGGACACAACTAAATATAAAAGGCCATTTTGTTTACAAAATTATAGATATACAGATATTTTATATATACTACATATACTGTATGTTTTATAAATTATAGATATTCTGTAGATTGAAAGCCCTTCCCATGTGCCAGATCTCAAACACAATCCTCAAAAAACAAACACAATCCTTCCTTTTTAGGATTATTTTTTCACTATCTAATTACGCATCTCTAGACAACATAGTTTAATACTACCCTATTTTCTAAAAATTTGGTGTGTCTCTCAAGCCTTTTAATTTACAGGTGCAAACTCTGTCTTCTTGTCCTTGCAACATATCAAGTTGAAAAACATAAGCCATTTAAATAGCAAATTTCCCATGTTTAGATTTGCTGTTTATATGCTCATTTTGCAAGTCATATATCCCACTGCTCTCTGTATTTTTTGCGACTTGGAAGAAAGTAGAGTTAGGTTAGATTTTTTTGGAAAGATCACACATGATTTTGGTTATTTCTAATTTGTCTCTCTTTTTATGCTTAATGCCTACATCCATTAATTCATTGATAACTGAATCTTAACATTTCTTTTTTAGTTATTGCCAGGGGTACTTATATAAAATTTTATTTTTCCTCATCTGTTAAGAATTAATAGTGTTTTTATTTGTTGTATTAATAAAATATTAATTAATATTCTCATTTTACTTATCAGTTAATAATAAAGTATTAATGAAATTAGTACTTTATGTGGAAAAAAAACAAGACAAATGCTCAGTTTTTTATATTATGTATTTTCAGATATTTAATTTGTTCTTCCTCATCCCCTGAAAGTAA
This sequence comes from Panthera uncia, assembly GCF_023721935.1. Taxonomy (NCBI): domain Eukaryota; kingdom Metazoa; phylum Chordata; class Mammalia; order Carnivora; family Felidae; genus Panthera; species Panthera uncia. Next base: position 95,700,650 of record NC_064809.1, on the reverse strand, counting down.
GTTATTATTAGATTGTTGTCAAAGTATCATTAGAAACCCATGTATCTAATGTATACTCATGTATACTCATGTATACTCATGTATACTCATAGAAACTCATGTATAAGCACATTTGATGGGTTTCAGTCTTTTAGTATAAATTCAATCCATTTGAAACTCAAATTGTTCTGTCTAGTTATAGCCGTCTTCACATTGAATTGTATCTCATTCTAATGTGATCTTAACGGTCTTTGCAGTGACAAGTTATTCCAGGTTCATTTTGTGCATTTCCAGCCTCAGACCTGGAATCAGTCATTTCTCCAAGAAGCTCTCATTGTCTTTAGTGGGAAAATATCTTTTCAGTTTATAATCTGAATTCTGGCAGTGTTCTTTTTACCTGATTTTTTAAATATAATTTTGTGGCTGCAACTTAGAAGAAAGTAAACACTAATAGAACAACTAAATGATCAATAGATGGATCAAATGCCTAATGAGTTCATTCTGATTTCCAATTCAACTTGAGGCCTGCAGAACTATTTAACCTCTTTTACTTTATGTGTATACTTCTTTTCTTTCACCTTCAGAATTCTGTATTCAGTTAGAAAAGCAGGTGATAAAATTACCTATTCATTTGACTTATCCCATGTCACACCCAGGTTAGTTTCCTTGTAACAATGCAAATACTCCCAAAATTGAAAGATTTGCAAGCACATTATTATTTGTCCTCAGTTCTAACTTTACTATATCTACTTTGTCCTAGCATATAGCAAATATATTCTTTTCAAATTTTTAATTTAAATTTTAGCTAGTTAACATATAATGCAATATTAGTTTCAGAGATGGAATTCAGTGATTCATCCTTTACATATAACACCCAGTACTCATCACAATTAGTGGCCTCTTTAATATCCATCACCCATCTAACCCATTTCCCACCTTCCTCCTTCCATAAACCCTCAATTTGTTCTCTATGGTCAAGAGTCTCTTGTTGTTTGTTTCCCTCTCTCCTCTTCTCTCTGCCTGATATATTCATCTGTTTTGCTTCTTGAATTCCACATCCGAGTGAAATCATTTGGTGTTTGTATTTCTCTGATTGACTTATTTTGCTTAGTATAATGCATTCTGGTTCTATCCACAACATTGCAAATGGCAAGATTTCATTCTTTTTGATGGCTGAGTAATATTCCATTGTGTTTATGTAGACACACACATACACCCACACACACCACATCTTCTTTATCCATTCATCAGTCGATGAACATTTGGGCTCTCTCCATAGTTTGTCTATTGTTGATAATGCTGCTATAAATATTGTGGTGCCTCTACCCCTTCAAATCTGTTTTTGTCTCTTTTGTGTAAATACCTAATAATGCAATTGCTGGATTGTAGGGTAGTTTCAGTTTTCATTTTTTGAGGAACCTCTATACTGTTCTCCAGAGTGGCTGCACCAGTTTGCATTCCCATCAATAGTGTAAGAGGTTTCCCCTTTTTCCACATCCTCACCAACATCTTCTGTTGTTTCTTATGTTGTTGCTTTTAGCCATTCTGACAGGTGTGAGGTGGTATCTCATCATGGTTTTGATTTGTATTCCCCTGATGATGAGTGATGTAGAGCATCTTTACATGTGTCTGTTAGCTATCTGGACATCTTTGGAAAAAAATCTATTCATGTATTCTGCCCACTTCTTCACTGGGTTATTTGTTTTTGTTTTTGAGTATTGAGTTTGATAAGTTCTTTAAATTTTGGACATATCCTTTATCAGATATTTCATGTGCAAATATCTTCTCCCATTCTATAGGTTGTCTTTCAGTTTTGTTGATTGTTTGCTTTGCAGAAGCTTTTTATTTTGATGAAGTCACAACAGTCCATTTTTGCTTTTGTTTCCCTTGTCTCTGATGAGGTGTCTAGTAAGAAGTTGCCACAGACAGGTCAAAGAGGCTGCTACATGTGTTCTCCTTTAGGATTTTGATGGTTTCCTGTCTCGCATTTAGGTCTTCCATCTATTGTGAATTTATTTGTGTGTATGGTGTAAGAAAGTGGTCCAGTTTCATTCTTCTGCAGGTTGCCATACAGTTTTCCCAACACCATTTATTGAAGAGACTATCTTTTTTCCATTGGATATTCTTTCCTGCTTTGTGAAAGATTAGTTGACCTTATAGTGGTGGGTTCATTTCTGGGTTCTCTGTTCTGTTCCATTGATCTATGTGTCTGCTCTTGTGCCAGTACCGTATGTTTTGATGACTACAGCTATATTTATGATATAGCTTGAAGTCCGGAATCGTAATACCTCCAGTTTTGTTTTTCTTTTTCAGAATTGCTTTGGCTATTCTGGGTCTTTTGTAGTTCCATACATATTTTTAGTATTGTTTATTCTAGTTCTGTGAAAAATGTTGGTGGTATTTTGATAGGGATTGCATTAAATGTGTAGATTGCTTTGGTAGTATAGACATTCTTACAATGTTTGTTCTTCCAATCCATGGGCATGGAATGCTTTTCCATTTCTTTGCGTCCTTTTAAATTCCTTTCATAAGTGTCCTATGATTTTCAGAGTACAGATCTTTTACCTCTGTAGTTACATTTATTCTTAGGTATCTTATTGTTTTTGGTGCAATTGCAAATGGGATCGATTCCTTGATTTCTTTTTCTTGTTCTTCATTATTGGTGTATAGAAATGCAACAGATACCTGCACATTGGTTTTATATCCTGCCACTTTGCTGAATTCATGTATTAGTTCTAGTTATGTTTCGGTGGAGTCTTTTGGGATTTCTACATAGAGTATGATGTCATCTGTAAATAATGGAGGTTTGACTTCTTCCTTGCCTATTTGGATGCCTTTTATTTCTCTTTGTTGTCGATTAACAATCATATTCTATATTCTTTCTTCATTTAATCTTAGTTCTATATAGATAGTTATACATCCAAGGCTGATTTTCATATGAAAATCTGAATTTTTACAAGTTTTCTGAATTTTTGGAAGTAAGCTTGTTTCAGAATAGGTTTTCTAACTTCACAGAGCTCTCACATCTGTTTTTTTTCAATTAATATTTAAAACTATGAGATTCTTCTGATTCAGTTCCCCTCTCCCTCTTTTATCTAGACTTTTTCTTTTTTTCATATATATTCCCATTGTCCTGATAAGTTTTAATTCAGTAATTCAAATCTTAGTAAGTTTTGTTTTGTTTTGTTTTTTTCCTCTCTTAGTGTGAAACTGTAAGAGACAAATTCCAAGGAAGGGAACCATGCTTATTCAGTTTCAAGAATTAAGAGGGGCTGTACTCTATCTGCTTCAGACCTTCGTACAGACCTTTGCATGGACTACTTGTGGATTAGGCAAAACACCTCCTAGTTTTAGCTGTTTTCAAATTGGCCCCTGGTGAATAGCCTGTCCTCAAATCTTAAGACATCTGATTTGTCCTATGCTCCACTGGTACAAAGACAGACAACACGGGGCTTATAGCTATCATGTTTTCTCCCCTCTCATTGTATTTTGGGTTTGCAGAAATATCTTGTAACATAATTTTGTCGTAAATGCAGTCCATCCATTTTGCTTTACTATTTAATTGTTCCATCTGCTTTTATAAGGATGTTTGAAGAGATTAAATATGATGCTACTGTCTCTTTTTCCCAGAATCCCCTGTTCTTATATTGAAACCAATTTTGCATGATGGAGGAATATGTCCTTATATAAAAAATAACTTCCCTCTCCTTTCAGTGTTCATATTTCATGGCATTAGAAGTCTAATAACTGCATTTTGTGTATAAAATAGAACAATTTTTGGCAGCACCTATGCCAACCATTTAAATTAAAGTAAACGCATAAACCAGAACTCAGTACAGCAGAAATTGTGTTAACATCAGGCAACTATCTTTGGGCTCTTTCCACAAAAATGTGCACTGTAGACAAATTGCAATAAACGGGACTGACAGTTATTCAGTATTGGTCTGTTTAACTTCATTTGAAGGGCCAAACCCTGTGATTTCTCTTCAGCAACAAAATTAGTTAAAATAGTCAAATCCTTTTTTGTTTAATGCAGTTTTGTATCAATTATCTTTTTAAAATTACTCAATGTTAGTTGAGAAATCAGTCTGCAATTATCCCTGCCATCCATCCCCTTTGGCTTCACTATTTCTATCAGAGAGCTTTGCCTTTGGCAATATAAACATATGGTGTATTTTGCAAAAATTTATTCCAGTGCTTATAAAGTCATAGTGTATTAGACTATGGTTACATTTATTTAGCACTGGAGTTATTGCATAAGAAGACCAAGCCATACATAACTTTGTATATGCTACAATTTTATGACAATAATTATTTGGGGGCAAATATGCTAGGAAAAGTCAGCTCATTTGTAAAATGGTGGGGAAAAGTGTTTTAATGCTCTACTTTGAAATTTTCAACTCTTAAGCAGTTTAAAATTTTTCGGGAGTACAAAACTATTTCTGTGTGCATTTGATAAGCTTTCTAGGAAATCCTGATTAGAATAACAAAGAGTTTCTTCAGTTTTTACACACGCCTAAAAGTGCATCATTGTCTTTTAGATTTGAGTATTTGAATACAATGCAGTTAAAGAGAATATACTGCTCAGATTAACACCTGGGTTTAGAGGACCACAGACCTAAGTCCTTAGGCCTCTTTGCTATATGCTGGATGCATGACTTTGAAGAATTACTTCTCTGTACCCTAGCTTCTTCCTCTAAAAATCGAGAACAATAATAATTCTAAATTTATGGGATTGTTATGAAAATTAAATGATATAATAAATACAAACCAACTTTTACTCTGGTATATAGTCATAAAAACTTCGAATATAAAAAACATCACAAATTTTACATGTCCAAATCAGAACACTTTTTTCCCCCATCCAATAATCCTCCCACAATTTTTGACATGACTCACTCCCATTCTTCCTTCAGTTCTTTGTTCAAAGATTATAATGAATAGTATATGGTAAGGATGTAGTTCATTTACTAATGGTGCCATGGCAGAATAAACTCATTCTTCAGTACTCTGTAGAAGTTTTAAACAACTTTATGTCTGAAAAGGTGGATGCTAATTATTAAATCTGAGTTTTTTTTAAAGATTAGCAGTCTTAAAAACAAGTATCTTTGATTTTAGATTAGGGCCTTATTTTATTTATTTTATTTTATTTTATTTTATTTTATTTTATTTTATTTTATTT